>NW_021620769.1:570436-592882 GCF_004785775.1 Grammomys surdaster | reverse complement strand
GGATGGGTGGATGGATGGGTGGGTGGATGGATTGATGGAAGGATGGGTGGATGGAAGGATGGATGGATGGATGGGTGGGTAGATGGATGCGTGGGTGGATGGATGGGTGGGTGGGTGGATGGGTGGATGGGTGGATGGATGGGTGGGTGGGTGGATGGGTGGATGGGTGGATGGATGGATGGATGGATGGATGGATGGGGAAGCAGTGAGGACTCTAAGGGTCATATTATTTCAGCATCACCTTCTCACAATCGAAGACCACACACTGTGGACCCTTAAGACACTCCTGACAGAACTTTGCATTCTAGGTGCATGGATACACATTTTAAAACATACACAGGCATTTTCAGATTTAGGATTCATTCAAGCTAACAAAAGCAAACATGTAGATGCTGTTTTCTGGAGTAGTTTTTATTCAGATCTCATTTTTTTTTCTCTGATAAATTTCAGGTGTGGAGAGTGAAAAATAATGCACAAAGTTTTAAAAACTGATTATGCTTTCTGCAATAATTCTAATTTTCTTTATTTCAGCAAGGCAAAAGTCATGAAAGGATTATCTCACAGGAGATAATCCTATGGATGAGCTATTTTGAGCAAACATGATTTTGTCCTATTTAGTAAGTACAACTTTATTTCTCAGACATGCATGATAAACCGCACAACGACACTTGAACGAGACCTCACCAGGACCTGGCCTTTTGTGTGTTACTTTCCTTTAACTTGAGCATCCTGTGGTTCGTCACTCCAGAGGTGATTTACACAGACGAAGGCAGCAGTGACCTACCAGGGCAGCCAGGCACCTGACTCTTGTTTATGCTACGCAAATGAAAGCCCCCAATTTAAGCTGCTGATGAAATTAAACCTCATAAAATAAATAATGGGCAAAGTTTATCATGGCTAGTTCTATTTCCAGTGTAAATATCAACTCAGCATTTTACTTTGAAAGTAGAATTTGGGATTTGGCTTTTGCTTGTTTTGTAATAACAAAGCATGTTTTTTTTATAATAGTTTCTCATGTTTAAATCATATTTTGAACGTTTATCAAAAGACTGCATTTCACGTCAATTCTGCAGTTCAGAATGCTTCCTACACCCTAGAAGACCCCCTTGTGTTGTACCCTTGAGTTTTGTGTTCACTTATGCCCTATCTTATAGTCTGATGCCCCTGAGCTCACCATGAGGGCTAGTACTTGGGCTTCCCCCTTCTCTGTGTACCTGTCTTAACAACCGCAGCAGTGAGCAGATAGATAGGAAGAATAGCCTACTGCCCGCGTAAAGGCCCCAAGGGAAAGATCATGCTGTCACATAGAGCATGGGCCTTTCTTGTCTTTCTTTATATATCCTCTTGTGTTTACAGTCAGAATGATGCAGGAAAAATTTGAAATGACAAAATCTAGAATTTTTTTCTCTTTTCTAATGAAAGCAACAAATGCCTAATACAGACCTAAAAATGTTAAAGTCCATATAAATTTTTCAGAGATTTTCTTAATACTTAATTTTCTTAAATACTTTAAAGTATTAAGTACACAATGCTTTCAACATAAAGCACCAACGTTATAAAAAAAAGTGTTAAAATATGACAAAAGACTGCCTTAAAATTCTTTTGTGAATCATAGAAAATTAACTTTTGAAATCACAACCATGGATTGCATATTATTTTCCCCTTTCTTCTGAAAATGTGTCTCACAAAGTAGCTGAGACTAACCCCAAACTCAGAGTAAGGTGTCTCTACATTCCAAGTGCTGGGATTACAGCCTTAATAACATCCCAGGGTCTAAAGGCTTTTCATGTCTTTTAAATACTACCATTTTGTGATCCAAGCCAACAGGATCTCATGACAAAACTTTCAAAGCTCATTACTAGATGCTAAAACAAACTAAATCTGTGTGGTTTTCATGTGACAGTGCTTTGAAAACTTGTCAATATTCATACAAAGCAGAGACAAATCAGGATGTGTTCTTGATGATAGGAAAAGTTTACACCTGTTGGAAACTTCTGGAGATGTGTGGTAGAACACTATGTCTTCCCAGGCTTACAATGACATCTGCAGAATGTCTTTGTAGCTGGTTAGCCTGGTCCCTGGTCATGTAGTCCTTAAAGCTGCTCAGTGGAACAGACTGAATGTGTGATTTGTCTTCATGTATAGAATTCATAGGGCAACACTTTGTAATCTTCGCTGGGGTGCATCCCCACGTCACCATGCTTACCCTTCCTTTCTGCAGTCTCGGCCCTGGTCAGGTAGTGGTAGAAATTGTCCAACTTGTCCGGCTGGTCCTCTAGAGGCTTTTGCTGCCAGAAGAGGGACCGCGCCTGCGCAGCTTGCCGCAGCTTGTCCCACTGTTCCATCAGTGCGAAGAGCTCGGTGAAGGACTTGTGGAAGCCGTCTCGCAGCATGTCCACGCAGATGCTCTTCTTGTATGAGTTCCTGTGGCTGGGAACACGAACAGAACATCGGTCATTTTAGACCAGAGACGGGCTCCCATTCGCTAAAACCCAGAAGTCAAGGCAGGGTTTCTTAGTCATCTTCCTCAGCGAGAGCATGAAAACTATCCAGAGATCTTCGTGGCAAATCAAGCAACTTCTGTTTAAGAAGGATGCTGGGAGCTTACTTAATATAGTTATGTTAATGTAACTGCACCTTTAAAAAATATTACTTAATATTCAAAGGTTTTTCATAAGTTTCAATATAGGTTTTATAGGTTTTCATGTTTTAAGACGTATGCACACACCTCCACCCCCACCCCACCCCCTACACCCACCCTTGCTCAAACCAACCATCCTATCAGCAGACCAAACAGACTTGCCAGCCAAGTAAGAAGATCAATAGGAAAAAAGAAACTTGTTACTAAATATTAAAAATAAACTTATTTTCTCTATTATGTAGTTCTATATTCTGTTACTGGAATTTGATCATCTTCAGCCAATCATGCTTCTGCAATTAATGTTTTAAACAATTACTGAAATACCATAGTAGATATATACATAACTCTTTACAGGTAGGATCAAATGAACGGTTTGATAATTCAATTATCAAGCAAGTAGATAAACAAATGGAAATTCACTTTCTAGTGAATTTGAAAGTCTGGAAAGCTGAGACAGGAGGATTATTCATTTGAGTTCAATTATGGCAAGTGATTTAACTACTGAGCCCAAGAACCCAACCATCTCCTTAGCCCCTCCTCCTCCCATGATGCACACTGTTCTAGGCCAAAAGATTCTTTGCCCTCATGAAATCTGTATATCTGCTCAGGGGAAGACACAGACAACTAAACAGACACGTAATAAGCAATGATTGAATGTTCATTTAAGAATTACATGTGTTGCCAGGTGTGGTGGCTCCAGCCTTTAATCCCAGCACTCAGGAGGCAGAGGCAAGCAGATCTCTGTGAGTTTGAGGCCAGCCTAATCTATATGCTGAGTTCCAAGCCAGCCAGAGTTTTGTAGAAAGATCCTGTCTGAAAACAAACAGACAGACAGACAGACAGACAAACAAACAAACAAACCAAAACAAAAAGGAAAGAAACAAAAGGGAAAAGAAATACCGTGCTTATGGAGAACAAGCATGCAGTGGTCACTGTTTAACCAAAAGAACAGTTAGATGCTGAAAGATACGGTTTCCTGTTAATTACATCTGATCACTCAGAATCAGGAGTCCTGAGGTGGAGCCCAATATGCCCTGACATCCCTGTCCCGACATTCGAGAGTCCCATTCCTTTCCCTGTGTAAAAGCCTGTGTTAACACCAGTCCTAACCACGTTACAGGACTCCTCTAGGAACCCATGAGATGAAGTGTGTGCAAATGCTCTGGGAAATACAAACCCTGTGATGGTTGGTTTTCACCTTCTAGCTATGCATTGGGATTCACTGGTGGAGGTTTGAAAACAAAACCCAGCACAACTGTGCAGGCCCCACCCACAAGAATGTCTCCTGCAGTGGCTCTGCTTAGGTATGGAGGGAAGCTAAGAGTGGTGAGACTGTGAGGCTGCTAAGGCCAAGAGTGACAGAGCTAGCTGCTGAGGAGGCTGGATCAGGGCTATGTTAACACGATGCACCTGAGGATAGTTCTCATTATTCTGGTGCTGGGGTTGGAACGCGGAGACTTGGAACATGCTAGGCAGGCCTTCCACCCTGAGCTCCACCCCATCCACATGAGTGAGTTTGAGAAGTGTCTGGAAGGATAGTCCTACATGAACTTGAATGTCAGCCCTCTCCCACCAGACAGCTAGACTGTTACAGAGATTGCGATAGAGAGTAAACAAACCATCTTCCTGTACCAATCAAGAGCTACCATGTGATTCTAGGAGATTAAGAGAGAAGGCTAATGCATGATTTCTGTTTCCTGCCATGTCCTCTGATTCAGTGAGAAGGGCACAGAAGGATCGGGAGTGAGCCTGTGAATAGGTCACATACCCTTTCTCTATCTCTCTCCCCCTCCAAACACTAGCTGGAAATGGAACTTGGTTTCCTGTAACATCCAGAAGAACGGGATGGAAGGGGGCAACTGTACCCATCTCTTGTGGGATGCATGAAGGTATGAGGACAACAACCATCTATCTCATTGCCTACCTTCCTGATCACAGGGCATGAGGAAACAGCCAACTGTCAGGAGGTTCTAAGCAGAAGAGAACTGTCCCTTTAATTTCTCAAGAACCTAGGACAATACAAGCACCGTATTGTCATGCTGAAGGATTTGGACAGAGGGGGCCACAATTCCTGTCACCATAGTTTCAAGCAGCAGCAAGGTTTGTATGAGGAAAGGCTGTGTATAGGCTGCTCATGAGGACAGACACAAGACACAAGCTGCACTGGAGACATCTGGTAGCTCAGGCTAGCTCATCTGCAGAGCTGATGGCGAAGCTTGGCCAAGTGCATTAGAGGTGGCCACCTCTACAGGATCGCATAGCATAGTACTCATTCAGTAAGAGAGTTTGCCTTCCAGTGTCTTAGAAAATCAAAGCTTCTAGAGTTTTGCTAATGGCGCATAGTGGAAGGTCTGGCCGAGTGGCCTGGGGGATACAAGGCTGCTATCTCTGGGATTATCTTGTTCTCTGTGCCTTGCTGATCACTATCAGGCTGCTACAAAGCCCTTTTACTTTTAAGATGAGAAGAAAGGAGACAGTCGGGTAGCATGGCTGGGCCTTTCCCTATCAGTGGGGAAAACGATTTCTGTAAATAGCAGCTCCCCGTTTATGCCTCACTGGTCAGAGCTATGTCAAATGCCACCCTGCTGTGCTGCAATGAGTCTGCAAACCAACGCTGCCTTTGGTCGGCATCTTGCTCAATAAAGGAAAATACTACATCAAGTATACTGTCACTAAAAGATAAGTTTCTGATGTGTTTGAACTAAAGCTGAATTTTCATATACCTATCTGTTTGCGGGATTCAGTAATTCGATTCCCTTTCGGCTCCCACAGCGTGTGCAATGGTTTTGTTGTTGTTTTGTTTTGTTTTGTTTTTCCGTTATAGGAACAGATAGTGAGGGCAAGTGGCTTTTGAATTTTGAGTAATCTGAGAAAGATCACCACACTGGTCTGGCTTTATTTGTGTGACAAGATTAGATTTTGACACCAGGGAGGATTAAGGCTGAGGACCAGGAATTAAAATGAGGTTATAAAAAAGTAAAGACTTAAGAGTCTGTGACTCTGAACTTCACACCTGATCCAAGCGAAGGGACAGAGGAGGACAGGCCTGGAAACTTCGAGGATAGATAGAGGGCTCAGTGAGCCGTGCATGAGAAAGGCTGTGGGTCTGGAACTAGGGCAGTGGAGAAGGAAGTTGTCAGCTCCAAAAATGTATTTAGGTGATGGCATGTGGGTGACTTGGTGACTGGTGTTACCAACGTGAAGAAGCAGATTGACAACGGGTCATATTCTAAAGACAGAAAACAACTGGTGGAAGAGACTTTAAAAATGATCAGCTGGAGTTTGGGGAGTCTGAGGGTACACGTGATTGGCAGCCCAGAGGGCAGGATTAGAGAGGCCTCAGAGAATGGAGGCTGGAACTCTAACCTTTCTTGAATAAGAGATGCCACTTTTGTGTGTTAGTGGCTCTCACCATGTGAGTGAGAAGACCTCCTGGGTCAAACATAAAGAAAAGTGAAGTGCTGACTTTAAACACTAGGCCGGGCATCTGGGAGAGCCTAGGCCGGGCATCTGGGAGAGCCACTTCTGTGAGGTCAAATGAGAAACAAATGCACACAAACATTGTGGGCCTTCTTTTTTGTCCTTGAGAGACGGCCTGCCCAGAAGCTAGCAGCATTCTAGAGGATGTGGAAATAACCAGCCCCACTCGGGATAAGATTTCTGTGGGTCAAGAATTTTAGTAATTTAATCAGGGCCTTTTTATCAAAAGGATGAGTACTGAGGTAAAGTGTTGATCACAGACACTGTCTGGGAAACAGGATGTAAGCAGGACTACAGCTCAGTCAATGAGGCAGCCACTTCTTAGGAACACTGTTGGCTCTTCTTGCTATCTACCGTCTGTTAAGGGTCCTACGACCTGGCCTCTCCTTCTGGACCAGGTTCTCTCCTAATTTCCACCTAATTAGTTACTATAAACCCTTCCAATAAGGCCACTTCCGCTTCATTTAATCAAGGATCAGTTGCTGCTCCCTATGGCCCCAAATCCTCAAAGCCCCAAAGAAGGCTGGACTGAGATGATTTCTGAGGTAGTTTTCAGCTTCCAAACATCCACAAAATAAATTTAACATCTATTTCAAAAATATCTAGTGAATGTTGAAATGGCCATTCTTCACAAAGATGTTCTAACAGGCAGTGTTTCAATATGTATCTATAACTATGTGATACTGCACATATATTTTCACATGTGTAAACATATGTATCATAAAATAAGCCCTGTTATTAATACCCAGGATGAGGAAAAAATCAGTGATGCTAACTTACTCAATAGATTCCTGTTCAGATCTTCATAGTTGATGTAAATTATTTAACTTCCCCAAATCTTTATTAACATGTCTTGGTTATTTGGAAGTAAAAATGCATGTTAGTTCTTGACACTATATTTGAACTCTTCAAATCCATGTTTCTTAACAGACAACTGTAGCCAAGGTTCACTGATTTGCAGAAATGTTCATTTTAAATACAAAGACAATAGAATTTTGTCATCATTTTAATAATTTTCCTTGGGACCTGATAGTTTTACTCCTCAACTTTAGTGACACACCAAAATATTTATGAATATTGGTCTAAACTAAAATATTTTAAGCATCAAAAGAAAAAATTTATACAAGAGAGAAAGGAGAGTTCTGAGAAACTCATGAAGGAGTTTCATATTATGGAATTTGAGGGCAGTGCTCACAGAGCACAAGGGTGTGGAAATAAAAGTGAGGCCACTCCTGACAACACCAAACACCTATAAAATGTGTCCAGGAAGTGATCACCAGAGGCACACGAGGTTTCTGTGACATACCAGCTACATCAACCCAACATAAGCTGGAGGGTCATTGGAGAGGAGGGAACCTCCGCTGAGAAAATGCTTCCTGGAGACTGGCCTGCAGGCAAGCATGCAGGGAAAGCAAGCTAAGCAAGCTATGGAGAGCAGGCCAGTGAGCAGCACCCCTCTGTGGCCTCTGCATCAGCTCCTGCCTCCAGGTCCCCCAGCTTCCTCCCCTTTGAGCTCCTGCCCTCACTGCCTTCAAGGATGAATTGTGATGTGGACGGGAAAGCTAAGTCGACCCTTTCTACCTAAATTGCTTTTGGTCATGTTTCCTCACAGCAGTAGAAATCCTAAGATACTAGGATAGGATCTGCAGCTGGGGAATGGATTCTAAAACTAGGTGTAGTCTAGTTCTATCTATATGGGGTCTACTGCTATTTAAAGGCATCGCTCAATGGCGATCTGGTTAACTATTTTAATTTGCATCAAAAATCCTCTAAAATATCTGTGTTGCCCAAAGCCATAGAAGCTTGCAAGGGACAGAGCTGAGATGCACACACAGCTTTCTCTGCCTCCTGATTCATATTTTTCCACTCTCCCGCACATAGACAACTTTACCCTTCTTCATCTTGTCTACAGTGTTCTCCTTATTTGCACTGTTTATTTTAAAAATTGATATATTTTGACAACTATGATGCAATTTCCTGTTTAAATCACATTGTCTTTATCTGAGCTAATCTGTGTTCAAACTGGGTCAGGAAAAGTGACCAGAGTCATTCTGAGACCCTCCCACAGGATCTTTTTTCTTAAAGTGAGGGGCTAGCATGTGATAGCATATCCATGACAAATGGATTAGATAGCTGAGTCTCAGTCGAGGGCATAAAGGAAGCACACTGGCAAACATTTAATCAGAATGAAAGCCACATCCTACAAACAGAACCGGTAAAGGGAGAAAACAGACAGGCATGGTCCGTTTGCACATGAACGTGAGTTAGCTAAAGGTGGACTTTTAAAACCTAAGTATTATCACCTCTCCAAATACATAGGGAATAAATTTATCGTATAAAACTATACGATAAATTTATAGGCTAAACTGGAATCACACTATCAGAGTGAACCTTCACATTCAGAGATCTCAAGCACAGTTCAATAAGGAAAAAAAACATACTTTAAAACAAGATCATAAAAATTTTATTTAATTCGACAAAGATAAACTTGAAAGATCTGTAAGAGCTCATCAAAAGTCAGGCTAATACTTTTATTCCATTAAGTTAATATTTATAAGCCACTAGTGGGATATCTGTGTCGGTTTTAACAGTCTTACATTCATATTGGAGGGATAAATGTTATTGGAATCACCTGCGGGATAATTACACCGATTTAATGAATACTGAAACAGCTACAGTTAATATAATTTTCACGAAATAAAGTGAACCGCTATTCTTACCTCTGCTCTTCAGTGTAGTTAGATATTACACATGATCAAGATGAAACAAAAAGTTATTTCCATGCATGCAAACACTGATAACAATTGCATCAGTGCCTTGGGTCTGTTTCAATACTTTTTACTTTTGCAATTTTTTTCTCCAAAAGCTAAACAACAACAACAACAACCATTGGGAAGCACTTCTCTATAAATACTTGAAGCTAGAGGAAAGAGACAAAGTAAAAAAAAAATTCATAGCACTTAGAATAATTTTTCTTTAATAGCTGGAATTTCAGTGAACAGCATTGGTTATCTAAACAACTCTTGGTCAGTGATGACTAACACTGAGTGAGGATCGTCCTATGCACACAACACAAACTGGGAAGTGATAAATGAATGGGGGTTGCACTTCTAAGAGCTTTTATTTTACTTTCCACATACTTCCAAATATAGCCAGAAACAAGGTTTTAACATTAAACAAAACCAAACAAGCCAACAAGCAAACTGCCCAAACTGCTTCCTTTAAAAAACACAAGGGTTTCCAGGAGTTAACTGGTCTCTGGGGGCATCTACTGGAAATTTAGCAAACTGCAGTCACATCATGTAAATCTGATAACTTTGATTCATCTTAATACTGCTATTATTTTAATTGATATGCAAATAAGGTGACACCCAAATAATATACATGAACAGGTATGCATGACACCCTAGCAGATCCATCCAACGAGCAAAGGAGGAAGCCGTCTGTGAGTCCAGTGATACCCCATTGCTTCAGAGGCACGCTGATTAACTAGCACACTGGGCCAACGTTTTCAAATCATTTAGTTCTCATTTGTGGGAGAACTGGGATGCTTTTTCAGTAGTAAGCACCCATACCTAATAAGAAAAATGCAAACACTTTCCAACTGTGACGGTTTCTCAGAAACCCACACTGCCCGTCTGTACAGACACTAGTTACAAAGTAACAATGCAGTTTATTTTTTAATGGTTGCGTTTAGCTCTTCCATGTTAACATATTAAAAAGCAGAATTTTGGCATACTTAAATTTAAAACTCTCTTTAATTATGACTAGTCATTATAATTTGAATTATTCATTAGGATTAACATGACTGATTCTTCTAGACATTTCAAAAGGTGAAGAATAATGCACATATTTTTAAACATACATTTCAATAAAGAACTTTCATATTATTTTATTTATGACTAATTGTGTGGTAAGAATTTTAATGGCATAATTACAATCACAATCTCTATTCTTTATGAAGCTTATAGGCATATATTTAAAATAAAGTTTTAGAAATAATTTTAGATGTTTAAGTATTGTGCTATATCTTCTATCATTACATATTTTATGTTAATATAATATGTAAAATTCTATTTACAATGATTAAAATAATTAGCATCTAGCATGTATTAATTTATGTGTTTTCTGAAAATCTCATCACCTAAATAAGATGGTATCATCCATTATGTAAGCTTTAAAAAATGAAAATAAAAATATTATGAATAATTAGAATATAGATATTAATATATTAGAATTTTGTTTTAGTTTAGATTTAGACTCAATTAGGTTATGACCTGCTAATTTAAGAATAAATAAAATCTGCCACATTGACAGTGAATAGAATTGTTACATATTCTCTAAATATTATTTAAGTTTATTGATTTGAATCTTTGGAAAAACTGTTATACATGCAAGTTTTGATCTATGTCTTTGGAAAATCAAATTAATATCTATTAATAAAGTAGAAAGCACAAGGTTTCAATATTTTTACAGCACAGATACAAAATATTATTTGAAAATATTATTTGAAAACTTCTACTTAACCCAAGCACATCTTTTCCTTTTTTCTTTTTTAATTTTTTAAAAGAAACCTCGTAATAAGGTGGGACTATTACTAATATAGTTCTTTTGATGGATAATTCAACATTTAAAGACATAGTTAACCAAAAATTCTCCCAACAAGAATTTATTTCTAGACAGGCAACTTCATCTTAGAATACATAAAATATTTCTGTAGCATGAAACCACAGTTAAGTCATCTATTCCATCACTAGAACTGACATTTGGTGTTCAGTGCAGTGACTCTGGTGAGACCAGGGATTGTTTATCAACTCAACAATGTCGTGTTGGCCATGATTACTGGATATCACAAGAAGGATGGATTTTATTTGGCAGGCAGAGCAGGACCGCAGCCCTTCAAATGGCTTTAAATAGTTCTCTAAATAATATAAAGGCATTTAAAAATGTATTGATCACACTAAAACTGATTTACTCAAATGATTTCCATTCACTCAAATCTTTGAATCACAGTGACCACCATTAGTTGAGCACAAATCAACAATGCACCCAGCAGTTTAATACGGCACAGAACTAGTTATCCACAAAAGCTGTCACAGAGAATTTTAGCAGCAGACATCTTCTTTGCTGAACTAAAATCTCAAAACTTAGCCACAGTTTTACAAAGTTTCTTTGGAAGTTTCATATAAAAGGCTGGAAGAGAACCCTTATATAGGTCTCCAGATTTGTATTCGATCTAACTACTTGCAAACCTTCCTGAGAGGGTCAGGGTCAAACTGCCTTACAGAAGAGCGGCATCTGCTGAAGACCAGGCACAGTGAGCTGTGCACCGAATGCTATTTTAAAAGGATTTTTCCAGGAAATGAGTTTTAAGCGGAATGAACACCTTTGGGTAAAAGGAGCAGTCACAGAGATTCATCTGTTTTTGTTTGTTTTGTTTTTTATTCAAATGACACTGTAATTTTAACCCTTGGAAAGCAACAAAGAAGTACAGTTTTTAAAGTGACTTTTAGTGAGAAAAAAGAACTACAAGTAGGTATTATTTTATTATATCGTATCCTGATAAACATTGAATATGAAGAAAAAAATTAATTTCATGTATCATGACTACAAACACACAGAAGTGTTAACGTTGCTGCAACAATTGAATACTTTTGTGTAAATTAATATGATAATTTGTGTTAGCATAAAACTCCACAGAATATTGTATCTACTATTTTTAAAATGTAATTTGTTGTGCCCTGCACAATTTTTGAAATCATAAGATTTGAGATTATTTTTCTCAAAAAAGCCCCCCCCCCAAAAAAGCAAATACCCACTTTTCTTAATTCAGCTTTCATCTCTGTAAATAAAACAATTGGTTTTCCATGTAAGGTGAGTAAAATGGGTAGTGGGAAGAGAAAGCCGGAGAGCTCACTAGCTAATCTTAGGGAACAACCAACCTGAGCCTCACAACAAAGGCATGGCCTTGTCCCATCTTTCAGCCTTGCCTGACCTTGTTTTCTGGGTCCTGCCTGGCTGTTTTCAGGGAGCATGCCTCACACTTTGCCTGTGCCGGGGTTCCGGAGTTTTGCAAGTAAAATTTCGTTTCTTGCACTCTTGCTGGGAGTCGTGAGAGTCTGTGGTTTGCACCTTCCCATTAAAAATGTATTGTATTTTTTGAAATTATTCACCCCGCCTTTTATCCAGATCGTGCCTTTGAAAGGAGGAAGTGGATGATGAATGGAATAATTCATGACTTCCCATTAAATATGAAACTTTCTTTTGCAGAGTTTAGAAAATGAAGTTCTACATAATGTACAGAAGTTGATTAGAACTTTTTCTACATCTTTTTTTTTGAAACCTTTCACATAAAACAACTACATGAAGAGTCTTCTCCGTGAAAGGAAAAGCAATCGATTCTTTACACCTATAGTTTTGTGCTAACCATTCTTGTGTTTCTGCCTGTAAACACATGCACACACACATGCATATGCACATGCACATGTGCACACACACTCACAGTCATACACACTCTCATACACATACTTCTTTAGATTACTTAAAAAGCATTAAAATAATGACAGGAACTGTGTGCGTGGGGCTCTTCTGTTGACAAGTATTTAAGAGAAATGTGACACCCTTAAAACACAAAAGGAAAAAGTACATAATTTAAAAAATGACAGCAAAACATTATTCATGCTCTTTAGAATGAAAGTAAATAGAAAATCTTGCATTTTGATTTTTCATGTTATGACATTTCTTCTAGTGAGGTTGTGACATTTGCCATTAAAACTGAACAAGACCTCATCTCTTCAGACCCTCCTTGTTCCCTAAGCCTTCTCTCCGTCCCCCTCTCCAGGGCACTCTGCTAACCATACCACTGTCCCCTTTCTTTCTTCTTTTTCCTTTTGAAAAATTAAGTTTATTTATAAAGTTAGGCTCATTTTCACAACATTGTTTTGTATTTCTCGGATTAAAGAAAACCTATGGTAAATTAAGTAAAGAGACATGCTACATCTGAATGTTCAAGGGCAGCAACGGCACCCATTTTTGAGGTTCTAAGGTGACTACCTCACCAAGGCTTGGCTTTCATTAGCATCCTTTAACTTTCTCCCACATGAAAGGTAAGTTCAGGGTGTGGTCCCTGTCAAACTTAAGGACAGAGTTATACGGCACGTGGAGAAAGCCTTCATATTTTGTGCTCTTTGATTGTCATTACAAAGAGGAGTGTCTCAGAGATAGAAATGAATGTTCCTCACAGGCCCCGTGCATGAGGGATCAAACTTCCGCAAAGCGGTGAAGACTGCAATAATGAAAAGCACAGACTCTGATCGCTGTGAGGCTCTGTGGAGACAGCGACGCCGGAGATACTATGCCCTACACGTCATGTTGACCTATTGCAGCTATCGGGACTATTTAGAAAACCACTAGTTAGGACTAACAATAGTTAAATCAAGTTTTGTATTAACAAGAGTGTTGTAAAACAAAGAGGAGATATTTTTGAGAATACAAAACAATGATGAATTCAAACTTAAACAAAAACCCACATAAAATAGACAGCAAGCCGAGAGCTCTCTATAGTTCCCAGGCAGCACTGAAAACCGCTAACAAGAGGCAAGCACGAAGCCTTGGCAGCAGGATCAACAGCACCCAGAACAGAATTCAAGCACAAAACCAATTAAAGGATCGGAGGCTCAGAAATTAATAAATGAGTTGATTACTGAGAAATGGGGCAGGTAGAAAAAATGCACCAGATGCCACAACCTCAAAATGTGGAAAATCAACAGAACAATGAAGACAAAGTGATCAAAATGAATTTTGTCTCCGAAACTTACAGATAAGTAAAAGAGAAATTACATGGCTAACATATACCTGGCTGAAGGGACTAACTAAGACTCAGGCAAGCTGGTGACTGGATCCCAACAGCAATGTCTGCCAACTGTTCAGCAAATTAATATAGAATATGGATTAATTTCTAAAACTTACAAGATTGTTTTTATAAAAATTGACTCTGTACTAGCTACACTAGAAATTTCACAAGCTGATATCATGTGCTGTGTATCATCTGAGCCATGGTTCCCTCCTCAAACCCTCATTTCCACTGAATGAAAGCACAGAAAGCAAACATACAAAAACCATTCACCTGCAAACGCACAAATAAAGCTCGAATTCATTCATTCCTTCAAAGTGAAACCCTTTATGGATACTTGACATATTTGGGATTTTAAAGACGCCCAAATGTCACATCCCTGAGAAGCAAGCATCCTTGGGTCAGAAGGAAGCTTTTCACAGGGGTGTTGTGAAAATAGGGAGTAGCCCGTCTGCACGAGGAAGGAGCTTTCAACTCAGGATGACAGAAAACATTCTAACGAAACAGACACAATGAAGTAAGCCCAAGACAGAGCAAAAGAGAACATATCAGGAGTAAACTGAAAGATAATAAAATAGAAGGAGGTGGGGGGGGTCTCACAAAACAAACAGCTGCTCCTATAAAAGACAGAGAAGCCGCTGCGAACCTTATCAAGGGTGAGGCAGCAGCACAAAAGCAGATGCAGCTGTGCGCAGCAGCCACTCAGCCCTAATTACGGCAACAGCCACCGTCTCTCATGTACAGATGCTGATCGCCACGCTTGGCATGTAATTATCTGATTTAAACCTCCCAATGTTTTCTATAAAATTGCAGGGCAGGAAAAGGAAGATTACAGGTTAACCCTATGATTTAGGTGAAAATGCACACACACATGCACACACACACACACACACACACACACACGCACATGGGGGGGGGAGACGGGGGGGGGGGGGGGAGAGAGAGAGAGAGAGAGAGAGAGAGAGAGCAAAATAAAGCCACATCATGTTAGTAGGTTTTACCCCAGAATTAAAAGATGTAGTCTAGTATTAGAAAAATCTAGTAACTTTATTTTCATCTCAGCAAAATTTCTGATTGCCTCCAGAAAAAAATTAGGAAATTATTTAATAATATTAAAATCCCATAATATCTAAGAAAAGCAGAAACTAAGGAAACTTTTGTTGGCAATGTGTATCTATTAAAAACACATGGAGAAAAACCCTTCACATTTTGCAGTACATTGGAGAAGCCTCGAGTCAGGTATGTGGAGGGATGCTGCTGTCATCACACCCACTTAACTGTGCTGAAAAGCGTAGTTCCCGTTAGTGCAGGGGCTCAAGACTTTAACGGTATCATCTCTTGTAGAATAGCATTTAAATTTGGTGCAATCCTCACTGGAGATCCAATGATACTTTCCTAACTCTTGACAAGATAATTTTAAAATCCATACTAAATAGCAGTATGCAAGAAAAGCACTTGGAAGAGTGAGGCACCGTCTGCAGCTGTGTTGAGGACGAGGGCTGTGCAGCCAACGCCAGGGCAGGCAAATAAACCAGTAGCACAGAATACCCGTGCTTGTGAGTGTGGGGCATCAGAAAGCATACGTGAAAAGCTGACATTTGATGTAAGAAGTACTGCAGTTTGGGGCAAGATTTGTGGACAATTAATTTATTTGCAGATTTTGAAGGCTATTTTTTTAACATCCATGTCTTGCACACACATGTAACATATGCTGCACATGCTGTAGTGCCCCTCTACACTTAAAAGTGTACGTCAGACACTTAAATCGGTTTCTAGTCACCTTCTAGTCACCTATACATGATAGGTTCATAGTAATGCCGCCACCAATATCCAGTATTTAAGCCTATCTCTTGGTATAGTGACTTTGAGGACACATATTTTAAACTTCAGCATTAGGAATTGTTTATTGCTTTGAACAGTCACCCTTTTCTTTAATACTGCACCTTCCCATTCCACTTATGTGGCCATTTATGAGGGAAGGGTAAGGAGGGTCCAGAAAGGCCGTGTGTGTGCACATGTGCATGTGTGTGTGAGTGTGCATGTGTGTATACATGTGTGCATGTGTACATATATATGTATGTTTGTGTGTGCATGCATGCATCTGTGTACATGTGTATGTGTGCATGTGCATGTATGTGCATGTGTGTGCTGTGTATTGTGTGTATGTGCCTGTATATGTGTGAGTGTATGTATGTGTGTATATGTATTTATGTATGTATGTGTGTGTAGGTACGTGTGTGTATGTGTGAGAGTGTGTGCATGTGAGCATGAGTGTGTGTGTGTGTGTGTGTATGTATGTGTAAGTTGTCAGCTTTTACATCAGCTGTAAATGACTTTTGGTTGATGATCTATCTGGCTGTACCATCCTGCAGATTTTGAAGTCACCTTTCCTGTTCTTCTTGACTTATTGTAATATTTCTTGTAATTGTAATATTTCTTTCTCTGTGCTAATTTGGAATCTAATTTTGTTATTTTTTTAGGTTTATAAAAAGGAAGCTCAGAGCATTGGTTTGTCACAGAGAAGAACAAAAATTGAGAGGCAATCAGAAAAGAAAGGCAAAAACGAGCACTTCAAAATGTATGTGATATAGCTTAGTTGATGCTTAAAGGGAAATTCACAGCATTGGAGTGCTCCTATTACAAAAGTATAAATATCTACGGGAAGAGTGGCATAGGAAGGCAGGGAAGGAGGGAGGGAGGGAGGGAGGGAGGGAGGGAGGGAGGGAGGGAGGGAGGGAGGGAGAAATAGATAGGTAGGTAGGTGGTGGGTGAAGAGTCTAGTCCCATCCTGGGAATTCTGGAGGAGTCTGGAGTCTGGACTCTAATGTGAGTCACCGTATCCTCTCCAGCTTAGCCCCTTTCTTCTTGATGAACCATTTTTCCTGCCTCAACACTTCTGCTTCTGTATTACAGTTTTTTGTCTCATTGCTAAGTGTCTCTCTGCACATGTACATAGTGTGCATATAAATACATAAGAGAAAAGTGTAACAACCCTGCACCACACAGTGTTCTCCACATCGTGTGACAACCATTAACACAACCCTATAAGCACTCTGAGCCCAGGCTGCCCATCACTACACCTGGCCTTCCAGATGAACAGGCTCAGGTATAGGCAGGTAAGCGAGTGATCCACAGCCAGCCAGGTCTTTGTGAGTATAAAGCTGGAAAGCAAGCACAGAGGGTCTAGCTTTGAAATCTGTGCTCTGCTCCACTAAGCCTGGTAACCTCCTCTGTTGAGCCTCACTGAGCACAATGCCCTCTTTTCTATTCTATTTTATGATCCCCTCTTTTTATTTTTAAAATGCTGGCTGTGATCCCCAAACTAATGGGTCATAACCACTACTCTCTAATGGGTCACAATCTATAGTTTATTAAATATTAATGCTTGGGGGAAATAAAACTCACATTTATGATGCTCCACAGTTCCTTAGAGAGCAGCAACAGGAGCTTGCAATTCTGCTGTGGGTGAGGAGTGGGGCAAAGGAGGCCTCACACAACACAAAACAGGTAAACAAAGGCCGGAGGAGGAAAAAGAAAGGCTTATCTGGTACACGAGGCATGAGGGGGGATGAAAGGTATGTCAGGTGCCAGGCTAGGAAGGTGATGGACAGTCAGTCACTGATTCACCCCAGCCCGTGAGCTGTGGTCCTCATCAAGACCAGAGATGCACAAATAAAGAAGACAGCCCTCTCCAGTACGCCAGAGCAGGACGCAGGACAATAGTGGTCGCGATGGTGGCAGTGCACCGGAAGGGAAAGCGGCAGTGCACCGGAAGGGAAAGCATAGGCGGGGATTACACAACAGTGGCAAGTTTACCTGAGAGAACTGAACCACTTAAGAATGAAGAGGGAACTCCAAAGTCAGGATGGCATCGGGGAACGAAGGTGGGCAGCACAGCTGGAGTGTCAGGATCTAAGGTCAGTTTGTGAACCATACCCGGGCACCCGGGCACCCTTGGTCAAGTAACTCAGTACCTCTGTACTTCATTCATGGCTATAAAGGGAACTGACAGACTTTTTTTTTTTTTTCAGAATTAAAAGAATACAGATAATGTATGTGAAAATGTCTGGAACATTTTAAGTGGTCATTATAGTTCTTATTTTAAAAAAAGATTCAGAGTGAGACTAGAGGGGATTTTATTGGAAAGGTAGGCATATGCTCAGGTAAACGCACCTTGAGTTAAGGGGATATTTACTGAGTACCTACTGTATGCTGTATACTGTTGGAGGAACTGGAGACGCTTCTGGGAATAAGACATAGCCCTGGTTGCTCAGGTTGACTGGAAGAGTCATCATCTAATTCTTCCTTTATTCATCCCTCATCCGTTGCCACCGTCTCCCATCATCCCATCCTCTTAAACTTAATCATTTAAACTTAGAATTTAATGTTCTAAATCAGACCCCTTTTTATAATTTCCTGTATAATTCTTTGCATAATTACTCACACAGGTCAGGTCACTCTCAGCTCTTACCCGGGACTGCGCCAGAGTAGAACACACACAGTGCCGAGCAGCCATGAGCTCAAATTAAAACGAAGCCACCTCAGGTCATTACCTTGTACAGAAATATTCCAAAAATGTGTCCAACATATTTAGAATAAAGGTTAGGCCCCTCAGAAACTATACTGACCAAGTCACATCTGCTCCCTCAAAAACAGTACAAATGGAATGAGCAAAAAAGTCCACACAAAAGAAACTGGAGAAGATTCTTTCTCATTGATCACCTAAGAATTTTGGAAGATGCTATGGTGATTAATTAGTTAATTAATGACTAAATGCATATATAATTAATTCATTTTAATTAATTCAAGGACATTTTATTAGGTTTAATTAATTTAAGGGCCGAGGGCATCAACATTGGAGAATTTTCAAACAATAAAAGTCTTCTGTACCAAAAGCTACAGTGAAGCAAATACGAATGAATGAAAAGCATGACTGCAGTTTCCTAAACTGTAGGACTCTTCTACTGTCGCAGGGCCAGGGAAGGTGAGCGCAGCAGAGCCCTGTCACTCGCTCTTTACTCCATGAGGATGTAATCCAAGCACACTGGGAATGGTGTCTCCAGCACCCAGTCATTTCTCACCTGCCAGTGAATGCCTACATACCTTGGCCTTGCAGTGGTGCCTAATCCTTCTGGGAGAGGTTCTGTGAATTGATACTTCATTATCTAGCTTCTTATTGGTTTTGATAATGTAAATAGGAAAGACAGGTTTCTGTGGAAAATAACATAATCAAGCTTATCCAATTAACCCTTCTGATTCCTTATAATTTCTAACTTGAGTATTTGGTCCAACAACGGGTTTACATTCTCCCTTCTTCCTGAGAGCAACATGCAGAAGCCATTTCTCGTGCATTTTTAAAGGCATGTAACCTATGTGCAGAGGTTGCTTAGCCTAACGCTGACACCTGAATTAGAGAACTGTTGAGTTTTGCATGGGTGTGTGGATCATGAAGAAGAAAAGGACGTGAGTTTTCTGAGTGTGCCTAATTTTAAGATACATGTTAATCTGAAGAAGATGGTCAAAATGCATGATTTTTGCCTAGTGGTAAACAGAAAATTAGTACTATTGGTTAAAGGACAAGTGTGAGGATATACACTCACATACCAACACACAATATACACACACTTACAAACGTGTAAATACCTGTGTGTGTCTTGATACTTAACCTCAAGATCAGGAGAAACTAGGTGTTTCTAAATAATCTCATTAAAAACTGCAGAAAAATGTTGCCTTAAATGTTCTTCTCTTTATCATTTCTCATAGACATAAAATATAATTGCTTCAAAAAAATAGAAAATTAAAATGTTGTACTTTAAAATCTACAGGTGGAGAATCCCACCATTGCACTGACTAGGGAAGATCTTGATCTAGACACTTCTGTGGAGACTGCCAGAGCATCCTCATGAGCCTACAGTCTGGGTTGCGTTAAGCACTGAGAAGTTCTGTGGTTAATATGATACCACACCCACTTTCCAATATAAAACACTGCGAAGTGTGGGCCAGGAGAACGGTAGTGCTACAGCATCAGTATTTTAGGGATTGGTTTTTAATCATAATGGAAATCTAAAAGGTTCTAAATAGTTTCAAGCCTTCCCTGTTCTAATACTGACAGAATACAATGTCAAAGACGAACCTTACTTAACATGAGAACACCATCATACAACCATTCACCTGGCAACTGACTACTTCAGAAGTTTTAATTTGCCAACTCCCTTAGAGAGTTTATTATTTTAGAATGGCGAACAGTGTTTTAAAGGGAAACAAGATTTCACACTGGCAGACAACAGTGAGTAGAGCAGAGGATGAACACACCTGGAGGAATTTAAATTCCCACGGCATGCTCTGAACTGTTAGATCTGGAGTGAACATCTGCACTCTACACCTGTCTAGAGCACATGGCCACTGTGCAAACCCAAGCACCGGATTGGTTACCTGATGGTGGGCAACCGGCAAATGTGAAAGGCACATCTAGTAGAAGGTTCTGTCTGAGATTCCAGAGGAAAATCTATTTCTCTGGGCAATGCTAATTTATTTTAATCCAGTAGGAGTTACATATGCAACTCAGAATGAAGAAGAAAGGGGCTGTAAAATAATTTTTTATGCTGCTCCCTCATTGAACTGGAACTTTACCAGGTATCCGGATTGGCTGGCCAGTGAGCTCGGCGGACTCTCGTTTCTGCCCCTGTTGCGATTGCAGCTGCTCAGCGACACATCCAGTGTTTACCTGGGTGCTGGGGTTCTGAACGCAGCTCCTCCTGCTTATACACCGAAGCACTTTACCAACTGAGCCATGGCCACAGCCCTAGTTCTTGGTTTTGTTACAGCCCAAAGTTGCTGGATGTGACAATCCTTGCTACCTGACTCACAAACTGAAGCCTTCTTGCTGAGGCTCAAAGAAAGATACCTTAAAGAAAGCAGCGATTCAGAGAAGTACACAGGTCTAAACCCACCCTCTTTGCTCACACACTGGGATTTGAGGTTTGACACAGAAACTATGACGGACCTGACTAACATTATCTGTCCCCACATGATTTTGCTCGTTTGTACCTCCACATACATTGTTACAAAACTGCCGCTAGAAAATTTTATTTGATTCTATAAATGACATTTTTATTACTTAGCTTCTTGGAGCAATTAAAATATGATAATAAGTGATATTTTAAGTGCTTTTAGAAAAATAATAATGCATTCTGATATTATACAGAATTAAAAACCCAAAGTGTACCACGAGTTGTGATTAAACAATTTTCAGCAGTTAAATATTAGTTAAAACATATCAGTAAGCCTATCATGTACATCTATGCAATAAAGTTGAATCACTGTCAAATGCAAATGTAGTGTATCTTATTTTGATAATGTAATATTTAAGATGTAGCAAAAAGGCACATTTAAAAAATAATGAGTTAGGGTCTGGGACAACAGCTTAGCAATAAGAGCGCGTGCTGCTCTTGCAGAGCACCCACGTTTAGTTCTCAGCACCCACAGTGGGCTCACAACCTCCTGTAACTCCAGGTTCAGGGGAGGCAAAGTCATAGCTCCCTCTTTTGGTCTCCACAGGTACCTGCAAGTGGATGCTCATCTATAACCATATACAGAGATATGCACATTTCTTTTTAAATGGGTATAGTGGTGAGTGTCTTGAGAAACGGAGGCAGGTCAGCCAAGAGTTCAAAGTCACTCTCCTCTTTAGAGGTGAGTTCAAGGCCAGCCTGGACTATAAAAGGCTCTGTCTCAAGAACTAAGTGTTAAGTCCCTATCTCTGAAGATGCCACACACCTTGCTTGCAAGGTATAAAGAAATCCAGTGGGAACTAATCTGGAAGCTTCCTCCCTACCTTCATAAGGCTGGGAGGTGTGACACAGGCTGTTGGGGAGAAGGCCATCAATGGCTTCACCCAGCTGGCAGCCCAGCTGGGTTTACAGCATCAACCTGTCAAGCAAAACAGTATGGTGGTACCAGCCAGTGTCTGACTGGTGGGCAGTGCGGTCTGCCCCGCAAGCAGGGATTTACTCCTGGTACTGCAGACCTAGATGAAGACCCATGGCTGAGAGTGTCTTAGGCCCTGAGGGTAAACTTAATACTATTGATTAGCTAAATTGTCATGGTCCTAAGCCACCTTCTAAACAGTTATGTTTATCCCTATAGAAAAGTGCTACTTTAATCAGAAAAGCTCCTTTTTTGTAATGAGTATTAGTGGATGCAGAGGCAGCTAGCTGCTCAAGGTGCTGAGGGTAAGTACTAGTGGAATGCTCAACCCTAAACGAGACATTTATTGACTCTCTATCTAATGCGTGAAGTTAACATGGCAGAAGATGGGGTGCAAAGAATGTAAGAGCCAGAGAAGGAGGTGAAGGAGGGGAGGAGGGGGCGGATGGGGAGGAGGGAGTGGTGGTGGTTGAGGGAGGGGAGGGGTGGAGGGGGAGCTGCGCTGTTTTTTTTTTTTTTTTTTTTTTTTTTTTTTTTTTTTTTTTTT
>NW_021620769.1:549659-565436 GCF_004785775.1 Grammomys surdaster | reverse complement strand
TCCTCCTCCTTCTCCTCCCTGCTATTGCTTTACGTATTTACAGAGTCCAGTTAGTTTAGAGACCTCTTCCATGCTCAGGGTAATTCACAGTAGTCTTATTTTCTCTACATGAAAGTATATTGTTGTTTCTTAGCTGTGCTATTAGATTCTTTAAAAATTTTTACATTAAAGATGACAGTGGGTATTTGTTAATTTGGTGTGATGTATGTACCCTCCCAAGATGTCCATTTTCAGTCCTTGTACCTAAAGACTAAACCTGTACACAAGAAACCTTAAGCCTCTACAGCTGTTCTTTAAGAACAGGTATTCTAGATATAGAACATAGTCATAATATAAATAAAAGATATAATTTCTATCTATTCTTCTAATATACATGGAATTTTTTCATACTGCCACTCATCCCACAGATTAGATTCTACTTAATTATAAACTAGCAGATCCAGACAACTTAGAAGTAATTTTACTTTTGACATTGAACTGGAATTCACTGATACCTTTAAATATTCTTGGACAGAGGGAATAAAATACTCCACTAAGAGTTATTTTTCATTGTTTTAACTATCAAGAAAAAAATACATATCTTTCTTTAAAAACTCTGTTCTTCCCCACAGAAGCAACATTCCCTAAAATGGAGATTAATAAGCAATTAATGGCTCAGACTTAACTCAATAATTGCAAATGTGCTAGTATAATATCTTGATAAATATAAGAATTTTTAGAGCCAAAAATTTAAAGACTTTGATGTGTGTAAGATCAATAGACGTGACTTATCACTATTTAATATGAGTTTTAATTTTTAAATGCCATGTTCTAGTGAAAAAAGTTTACTGCACTGGAACATTGAAATTCCAAGAAAGAATCCAGACAAAAGAAACAAACTTTATATTAAAGTGCCATTAAGAGGCCACACTTACGCAGCCACCTCTTCTTTCGACAGCCCTTTGAAATTCTGCTCCAGGTAATAATCTATGTCATCTTTCTCTTTGATCAACTGGCTCCTAAATGAAATAGAAAGAAAGAATATAGTACTGTCCGACCAAGTTGAAAGGCTTCCAAACCCAGAATGCTACCAGGAAAGAAGACACACTCAATAGACAGGGACGTCCAGAGTGAGAGTTCTGCTGTAGCTGCAACCTTACATTTTTTTTGGATCATTTCTAAATAACTCAAAAGGCAGAAAACAGGGAAGAGTAGACCTAATGAATAACAGGTGTACCACAGGTCACAGGCTGGGGTCCTGCCATCTCCCAGCTCACTCACGGGTGTTGCAGCATTACGCTTGCTATTTTCTTTGGTAGAGAACTTGAGTCAAGAACAGCTGTTTGATTCAGATGTCTGAAACATGTTCCAAAGATTATTAAAGTTTTCCCTGGAATGCTGTCGAAAAGCTTTATTTTTTCCCCAATTGTTCTATTGTTTTGGTTTTGTTTTTCAGACAAGTCTCGCTCTGCAGCCGAGGCAGGAGTTGAGGCCACCTCTGCCTTCTGAGCGCTGATCAATCACAGGTGTGCCCCATCATGTCCTACTAAAACCTGCTTGTGTTTCTTTCTCAAATAGTGCATGAATATCAAATCATTGAGATGCAAGATGCAAACATTTTAAAATAGATTTCATTGAAAATTGTGTTCATTCTAACATCCTCTATATTTGTGAAACTAAATACAGACTAAGTTCCCAGAGCCTGTGTGCATGGCACTAAACATCCCTAAACAGTCATGCTTTTACTTACAGAATACTTATTAAAGAATGATTGTAAAATACTTTACCCTAGATAGTGATAATAAATATATTTTCTTTAATAACATTCTTTTCAAAAAAATCCATCTACTCTCAGGGAAGTAGTGAGCAGTTGTGTGTATTACTCATTTCAAAAAGAATATGTAATCAGGGCAAAAAGACAGACAAATCAAGCTTTTTTGAATTTTGTAAATATTTCAAACATTAGAGAACATACACATGCATGTGTGCACGCACACCCATATGTGCTTATTAAAAGAGAATAACACTTAATCTCAGCCAAGAGTGTTTGTGTTGGTTTGGTTATGCATTTACTTTGGTCCACAGGCTTCAGCCTTCCCAAAAAAGACTAAAAATGCAAGACAAGAACAAAGAAGTCTTGCAATAATCTGATGGTTCTACTTTACAGGAATTGACATAAATGCACAAAAAGAAAATAGCCAAAAGTACATATGCAAATTATTTCTAGTCATAAGCAATATGTGTATTCCTGAATGTCAATACACTGGCAAATGGCACCTTCAAAGTATCTCAGTATCTGTTAATATTCATAAATATAAACGCATCAATTTCTTGTTCTGGATTTTCTGACAACTCCAGTAGCTTGGTAGCCATTCGTCAGCAGCAGCTGTATGGGGAAGAATTTTCAGTCCCTATTGTCACTTCAGGAGCTAAATCTGGTCTGCCAATCTATCCCAGTAGGAAGCATGCATCCTACAAGAGCATAGCCCTCCAGAACAGAAGCTAGTCAGTGTTGGAGACTTTATGAGCTAAAAGCTGCATTTGCTTCCATTCTAAAGCTTCTCCTTTATTGCCTGTACATATTTTTTTTAACAATCTTGAAACGCTATAAAAACATAAAATAATTTCATAGGAAATAAAAAAATTAAACGACCACCAGCTTGGTAAATAAATATAATGATTATGCTTAAGGGAGTCTCATGAAACCTTTCAAAAAGGTAATTTTGAATATTTGACTATAACAATGGTGTTATTTCTCTTCTTTACACAACTGCAGTCTTTGAGGCTGCTATTGACCCTGCTGGCTGCAGGACCTGTACTCTGTAGGAAGCAGGGCTGCATACCTTGGGATTGCTTTTGAAGAGCATGGTAGCTTCTGCCTGGCTAAGATTGCAAGCCGTGTACGAGTCATGGGAAGTGGGGGAAAGGCGGCCATTGGGGGCTGCAAAATATAAGCAGAAATGACAGTTACAAAAGGATAAATCTTCAAAGACTCCTTGAAGATAAGATATTAGCAACGTCCTGTGTATTGTCTGAGGTGAGGGTGTCTCTATATGGGGCTGTGTCTCTCGTCTCTTCTACTGTCTGTCTTTTGGACAACTGTCTGTATCTCTACACCAGGGTGGTTTAGAAGAAAAACGTTAAGTGCATTGATGACTCAACTTTGTTAGCAGTTCTGTTAACAGCCATGGTTGCAGTGCAAGAATGAAGCCTCTTTGGATAGCTGTGGGTTTCCAGATTCATGCTTTGCTCTCCTGTTACAACTCTCAGAAATAAAGGAGTCCCTTATAATGATAGATGCCAGAATGATTCTCAGTAAGGAGGCAGCTTCCCCGGGGAGGCAGAGAGCTAAAATATGTGACATAGCAAATTATTCTAAAAGGTGTTGGTTTTAAAAGTTGTTTAAAACACCTTTCCCTCTCATGCCTTAAATGTGTCAAGAATTTGGATAAGGTGTAAGAGAGGTAGCTCTTCTTTGACCCTTCATGACTGCACCTCTTCTGTGTGCTTAGAAGCTCAAGTAACCTCACTAGGGACAGGGCTTATCTCCACTCAGTTATCAGGTAGAAGGGACTATCATCTGGGACCCAAACAGAGCTATCTTCTAGAGCTCATGCATGTAGTGTGGTCAACTAGCTTGAATTTTCTCATTGTATAGCAGCCTCAGGATTTCTCAGGGCCAACACAGGGCTTCAAAGGCAAGAACTTTAATGAAAAGTCAAGAAGCCGAGTCCCTCTTAGGTCAGGGCCTCCAGGCCACACAGTCCTGTCATAACAAGTCTGTCCTTATGCAAGGCATGTGAATACAGAACCATCCACCTGTGGAAGACTGTCATAGTTACACTTGAAGAAGAGAATTCTGGGTAGGAGAGATGATGGCAGCCTTTTTTTTGAAATGCATTGTGCCATGGGTATTAGCATTGAGAAAGGAGAATTAGTCAAGTTATTAAAACTATGACCCCAAAGAAAGCAAGGTGGATCTTAGTACCCGAAGGACCTACAAAGAAAGGGTGACAAGGCTCTCAGCTGCAAGAGTCTACCTTCTACCTAAGTAGGGAGGCGTTAAAAAGGGCAAATGTTCGTGACACCATCACTGTTGTGCATACCAGCTTTGACTCCCTCCCTTCAGCAATCTGAAAGGCTGCCTCTAAGTTTCAAATCGCTTTTCACTCTCATTTTATACGTGTGTGATCTGAAGTAAAACCATCAACTCAGGCCCCAATAGTCAACAGATTATTCTCTGAACCACTACTTTGTGACAGGCACTGTCGTAAGTGTTGTAGACACACCGCCTATCAAAATAGACAAAGATCTCTGATCTTATGAAATTTCCATTATGGAAGTGGATACTCAGAAAAGTAAACAGCAGTTACATAAGCAAAATAAACAGAACATCATATGGTGATAAAAAAGACTTCATAGAAGAAATACCACACAAATGCTAAGCAACAGTGGAGGGCACATGAGATAAGGAGACGAAGTTAAAATTAGGGAGGCAGAGTTTTGAAGCTACTGTAGAAACTCTTATGTTTTCCTGATTGACACAATACTCTTTCTACTGTAGGTCTTCCAGATACCAGGATCCATCCTGGTTCCTTTGGGGTGACACAATTTCAGCTTTACTTTGAAAGGTTTACCCAGATTCTTCTGAGATTATGCCACAGGGAAAGGAATGCCAGGATGCAGAAGGGCTACTGCTGAGGCATCTGTGAAGTCTGACAGGAGAGGTAGGTGGAAGGAGATGCAGTGAGACCTGAGACAGCCATATACAGACAGCGGAGTACTAAGATACTTATGGGACCAGGGGAGGGGAGGGGGACACCAAACCATCACAGGAAGTCTTGTGAAAGTTGTGTCGATAGGTTTGGTCTCATGTTCTAAGGACGACTATCACATCAGACTAAAGTATTTTTTGCATAATTAAAGAGATAGTTTAAATGCAGATTAGTATTTTATTTCTGATACATTAGAATCCCATTACTCTGTTTATGTAGACACGATTAGCTGCATGGATCATAAAGGGACATATTCTATGCTTTTATGGCATATGCAGATAGCCTGTGCACAGCTACACACTTAAAGCACAGTCTGAACGCAACGTAGGTTTTCTTTTTTTTTTGCAAAGTAGTTTTTTTTCTTTCTGCAGAATAAGCAACAGAAGATAATTACAAGGGATAACTTCATAATGTAATAACTTTTTAACAAAAAGATCTAATTTTTCTGATCAAATGTTATGAGTTGGCTTATCTGGATGCCCAGAATTTATTAAATCAAAGTCTTAAACATAATATGTGTTAAGAAGTTTGGACTATTAATGGACAATCCTCATGGATGTGCTTAAAGGAACACCAGAAGGCTCCGAAAGCCCACCTTCCAGAAGCTCACTCCAGAATCCAGAAGGCCTTTATTCCAGAGTACTCAGCGTTACCGAGTACAGTGGAATGCGTTCAGCTGTAAGCCCCTCCTATCTACCCCTAGTGGGCTTCAAGGGGAATGAAGACAGCAGGAGCTACCACGGCCTCCATTCAGCACACCCATGAGTGATGACATCCTGAGGCCCCATTCTGCTTTACAGGGCATAGTAGAGCCGGCATTGGAGCCAGGGAGTCTGCGCAGTTGTGGAGGCCTTTAAACGACTCACCAAGGAGCTTCTCACACACCAGGCACTCAGTTATGTGCAGGTGATGGGGCAGTGTCAGGAGTTCTGATATGGGCCTCATTCTCCACCTTGGCACCCCTTGGCTTTTGTTATACAAAAGCAAGCAGATTAGCTGAATTTTTCCAGAAGATATAAGCACATAATGAAATCAAATGCAAATGATATACTTGGAAAAGAATGTGTCTTCGTTGTCACACAGATCAACTGCGATTTTTTTTTTAAATTGTAAGTCAACGTTCCCCACCATTAAAGTTTCAGCTGCCAGCTCCTTCATTTTGCTCTCCTCTGATCTGAGAGCAAGAGCAGCGGGAACACCTTTACTCTTAAATTTAGTTTAATGTAAGTATTGCAAGCCCTGCTGGCAAGCCTCAAGGCACAAACTCTGAATGAGGGGTGGTCAGAGCTGAATTATAAAGTAGGGAAAAAAGTTATTAACTGCATGCCGGAAAAACGTCGCTCAGCCCATCTGCACTGCGGAGTGGAAGCTAAGCATCGAATGGTTGTTTGGCAGGCTCTCTGCTTGTTCTCAGCCCATAGCCTACCTTGCCTATGATTGCTAAGCAAAGGTATTTTGTTTTCCACAATTAATGTGTGGGTGCCACTTCATCTATTTATACAATAAAACTGTGTAGTTTGAATTACATCTTCATGTGGGATTTGAAACTCACTCAATATTGAGTGTGATCCTGCACCAAATTAATTTCCAAAGTAACTGTCTTCCCTTTGATGCCTTATGAGTTTGGTCTTATGTATGTTTTTATTAAAGCAGGTAACAGCACTAGTAACAGCAGCTGAGGAGGATGGAAGTAGTGGGAGGAAATGCCAGTGTGTGAAGTGGGCTTTCTCTTCAGGGTTTTGTTCTGTTTGTAAAGCGGCAAAAGCTGTTAACATGACTTGAGTCATTGTCCCATGATTCCCAGATCTGGGTGTTCTAACTTCAACTTAGCAATAAGGAATTTAGTCCATTCCTGCTGTGTACTACCTGACCTAGACCTACAGCAAAAATGGAAGCCACCCTCAACCATTGGCCATCAGGGTGGACCCCAACTCATCCCTACAAAAGAAAGCTGCAAGAAGGCAATCGCTCAGTGAGGAGAGGGAGGGTACCTCTCAGGCTGGTACCAAAATGTGCTTAGCCCCTGGAACCCAGGCTGAAGCAGTGCACTAGGGAGGACCCAGGGGGCATTTCCCCCTCCCCTTCATTGCCAGTACTACATGTGGCTGAAGCAAAGATCAAAAGGCCGCCTGGAGCCATTCCACAGTTGGTATTCAGAAAAGATTTGGCACATCCTTTGATCTGCTGGTTGGCACTCACATCAGCTGCAGTTACAGCCTGAGTTTGGCCCCCACATACAAAGACAAATGAGAATGGAGAAGCAGGGGATAAAGGTTTGAGAGTTCTGGGTCAGGCTGCATGCGTCCCATGGTGGGAGTTTACATCTCTGGCCCCCAAGTGAAACTCTTCAAAGAGCAACCCTTCTGCCCACTTTCCCTTGACATGTCCCCAACAGGAGCCACAAAAGAGAGCAGATGACTGTGTCCTCCACAGTGGCAGGTTAGAGAGGAACCGTGTCTTAATGACTGGATTTCCCGGTCCGATCAATGTGACAGTGGAAGCTGACATGAGGGAAACAAAGCCAACAGACCCAGCAAACAAATTATTATGCATCACCAAGAAATTCAAAATAAATATGATTTTCCCATCAATACACAAAGTCATTCTTCTGATTCGGAACTTTTTATGTAAGAATTCTTTAGCTCCAAAAGATAAAAGAAACCACAGACTACATTGAGTAGATAGACTATTCTCCTTACAAGATTGAAAAGCAAGTTCACATAAAGAGGTTTGAAATTTTGGACACTCCTAGCATGTTGTGGTGGACAGCTGGATGAGTTGTGAATTAAAAAGCAATCAGACATTTCCCACAACCTGACACTTAGTAGTGACACAATTAAAACATCAAGTAGGGAAAGCCTTAGAAGGTAAGACGCATTACATCCAACTTAGATTTGCTCTGGATTGCTCTGGGCTCTCAGATGCCTCTGAAAAAAATCAGTAAGCAAAATGCAGCAGCAAAGAAAAGAGAAAAAAAATAAAAAGTACTTAGCAACATAATTCCTCTGTGCTCAAGTAAAGAAACAAGACTCACTCACGCCGGTGGATAAATAACTAAGTACTGTGTGCCCAGCTTGTAGCATGTTTAACTGAACCAAAAAGCAAAACATCCCTGTTAGACACTATGAAACTAATCACTAATTCAACAAAGTGCCCCCCCAAACACCTGAAATACGTGTGCTGTCATAATCTAACTCCAATATGGTTCAGGATAGTCAGTTCTTTCTCTGACATTTGTGAGCCCGAGCAGTTTTTAACGACAGCTGAGAAAGGAGAATAGCTTCCTTCCCTTCTGTTTCCACCCACCTCTGAACGGGTTGGCTATGCCTATATATATTTGGTTTTTCTTGGCGGACCAGGTGGTCCAGGGGGCAAGAAGAGCGCCTTCCTCTCCTCTAGGGAGGGGATTGATTTTGGGGGGGGGGTGAGTGGAAAGGGCCTTTACTCTCCGGAAACTGGGGCCCAAGTAATGGAGGAAAGTGTTCTTGGGAAGGAAGAGCAGCCTACTCTCCTGGGAGCTGACCAGGTCCTGTCCCCAACCTTGACCCACAAACCTCAGAAAACTGGCTCTGGGGCTGTGGTTCTGTGTCCCCTGACTAAGCTCCTGCAGGCGGTGAGTGCTGGGCCCCGGTACTCTCATCCCAGGTTGGTGGCCTGGCTGGGTGCAGACAGAGGACACTGAAAGCGTCTCCAGGGAAACAAAGGGAAGCGGAGGGACACAAGGAGGCGGAGTTAGGCTAAAATGGGCTTTGGGATTGGTCAGCTCCAAGACTCTTCAAGCGTGGGGGCGGTGCTTGGAAGAGGGGCCTTGTTGATGAATGGGTGTGGCCCGCAAGAAGATCTGGTTCCTCCAGTGGACCCGCCAGAGAAAGTCCCACAATCCAAGGGCCTTCGAGTTTCTGAATGCCCCTTAGTTGTTTCCTTTAGGGTTCCGCTTTTTCTTGAGTACTTTTCATTATTTCCATGCATTCAGTTATTTCTCGTGGACATACAACTGATCTTTGTGACTACGTATGGCCAGCGCCACCTCTGGTCTACACCGGGAGAGCCTCATCTGCTCTCCTGAATTCATTCTGTAGCTTTCAGAACCACCTTTAACCATTTGACCCCTGTGAATTCTCCCCCAGACTCTGCTCTCTGATGATTTTCTGCACGGGTGATTTGTGAGTTCTGTTTGCTGTTGTCTCACAGGTAATCCCATCTGAGTTAGAGGTCTAGAAAACTATCCTGCCTGTTTGGAGTTATTCTCCTAGCTTGCTGTTCCTATCTCACTGGAAAGTCTATGACTGATCCTTCTATTGAACATGAGGTTCTTTAGAGATAAGTCTTTGCAAATGATAGAAAGCTCAACTGTAACAAAAATAAAGGGGAAACTATTTCCTCCAAGTGAAGGGTGCTGGCTTCAGCCACTCTCTTTCTCAAGGGACTTGGATCCTTCTGAAAGCATTTCAGACCTAAGGACGTGCCTATCTCTATCTACATAAAATTCATCTCACTTTATTCTTCTCACTTATAGATGTCTTTACTATGACCCCCATCTTCTTTGAGAGTGTCAGCTAAATATGTGTTTTTGTCTTTCCTTTTTCCTGTCTAATTTCCTGTGATAGCATGGGGACAGGGGTGTGGTATGTATTTACACAGGTTTTGAATTAACTGAATGATTGACAGGACAGACAGAAATTTCTCCAATTGATTCTTTCTTCCCCATCTAGAATTCAAAGGGGAATGGGTAGCAGATACAGATGACCACTCAAGCTGTTACTGACCTACTACATTCAGAGTGTCTTCTGATCTGTGCTCTGAAGATGGGTATTTAGGATAAGTCAAAACTCTCTTCAAATGCAAACTCCAATCCTCCAGTGGATGCCACCATATCCTAGCCACTCCCCATAATGGATCTCAATGCTATTTTGACACCCCACTCATCAGTTCCCTCAGGAAAATTTCTCAGAGTCCTTCTGTTTTGACTCAAGTGTTTTATTGAATGTGTCCCCTTGCAACACTGAAGAAAGAGTATTCTAGGTAATCTGAGTTCTTTTGGGGATGATATTGTCCAACTTTTCCCTACAACCTTTGGTAAAGTGTACACCCTTGGTACTTAGAAAGTATCCTTTTACATTTGCTAGTCCTGACACTCATGAGGAGACCCAGGAAGCCCATTTACCTGTCCCTCTTGTGTAGATGATCTCCTTTATGTTGTCAATGACAGTCACGAGCCTTAGTTCCCTAAAACATCAAAGCATTTCTGAATTATGCTATGTGCTGTCACAAGTCAGCCTTGGGTTCTGCTCTGTGCTACTGTCATGGCAGACCTGGGCTGCAAGGGCTGCCACCGGGACATACCTTGCCTGTGGAGAGAGATGATAATGGAAGAAAATTGCCCACTGGCTTCAAAGGCTCTATCTAGAATAAAAGCAACAACTTTCTCTCACGTTTCATTGGCCACAACTTACAGGATCCCCCTCAACTCTGAGAAATGAGGAAACTGTCACTTTAACATGTGTTTATTTTTTTTTATTTTTTTTTTCATGACAGGGTTTCTCTGTGTAGCCCTGGCTGTCCTGGAACTCACTCTGTAGACCAGGCTGGCCTTGAACTCAGAAATCCACTTGCCTCTGCCTCCCAAGTGCTGGGATTAAAGGCGTCCGCCACCACCACCCGGCTACCATGTGTTTTAAAGAGAAACCAAACACCTGTAAATGATAGGTGAAATAGTCACAGTGGCTCTTTCCAGTGAGACCTTACATAGCTGTGGCTACCCTGGAATACCTCATCCTCCACACACAGGATTTATAGGTATGCTTCGTCAGAGCTAGCTAATGCTGTTTAATGCTTTTTTGTTTTGACATCTCATTAGGTTCTTGAGGAAGAATCCTTCCTTCCGTCAACATCCTGTATATCCTTCCTCACGTTTACATAACTGTAAGGTATTACTTTACAAATAGTTTCCTTTTTAAATGTTTTCTTCTATGATTCTGATTATTAATATTAAGCCCCTCGATTTGAATTTTTTTGAATAAACAAGTTTTTATTTGTAAATTTAGTCAACATACATAATTGAACTAAAAACTTCAATAGGATACTTTTAAAAACCACTTGAAGGCCATCTCTATAAAAGAGATTTTTTTTTTTGCCAGGATAGTAACCAGGTGTAACCTAACCCATCTTCATTGGCAGAGGTCCAATAAGCTGAAGCTGTATTCTTTCCTCATGTTTATAAACTCCACAAGGAAAAACAAACCTTGTACAGTTTTTCCCCTTAAAGATTAAAAAGAAACAAAACCAAACTCAATCTAGGCATAAGACTAAACACCACAATGAGAAGCTGCACTAACTAGATTAGTAACAGATGCTGGTGTGAATAGCTTGTTATTTTACTCTAGAGCCCTTATAAATAAAATCCCCATTAGTGTTGTGTTACCAGCCAGAGGGTCAGGGGTTAGTGAACATGTGGTAGAATGAGGACTTATGCAAGATTTAATACGCATAGCATTGTTCTGCTTTGTTAAAAACGAATGCAGTCTAGTCAGGAAATACCAACTGGACTAAATTACACACACCTTAATGACAAGACTCCCCACCACTTGTAAATGTAAAACATTTAATGTAAAAATGTTGAACACTACAATATATAAAATAGCTATTATAAATGCACATAGTGTATTCTATAGCTGCCAGATTTACTTTTTTTTTTTTTTTTAAAGGAAACTGTTACACTGTGGCTAAAACTTGTATCTTCAACCTTTGAAAAAGCCCACATTTTATCACAGTGATGTATGGTTAAACACTTGGATCAAGTCATAACCAGTTTTATTGCAAAAGGACCCTGTACACATTTATCAATTCTAGTACCTTACTAGCTATCCAACAAGTCATTAACATACAGAAACATGCATCATGAGAAGCAAGAAGTATCACCCATCCCTTCTGCATATTAGCAACTTGTCACTCCTGAGCCACAGTGCTCACCTCACTGAGGTCTGTGAACAGTCACTCTTCACATTCATCCTGCGTGAAAGATGGAATGACTTAGGTAAAAATGCAACATATTATAAACAGTTTCTTACAAAAAAGTCACAAGTTAAACCAAAGTATTTTACAGAATTTACTACAAAATGCCATAAAAACCACCTCAACTTAAACTCTCCCCCCCCCCCGACCCCCCACCCCGTATCCCGCGAGCCAACTGGATATCTTTGGGCATGATGGTGACTCTTGGCGTGGATGGCACACAGATTGGTATCTTCGAACAAGCCCACCAGGTATGCTTCGCTAGCCTCCTGAAGGGCACCGATGGCTGCACTTTGAAACCTCAAGTCGGTTTTGAAATCCTGGGCGATCTCTCTCACCAACCTCTGGAATGGCAGCTTCCGGATGAGCAGCTCAGTCGATTTCTGGTAACGAGGGATCTCTCTCAGAGCCACGTCCTGGGCCTGTAGCGATGAGGTTTCTTCACCCCACCGGTAGAGGGCGCGCTTTTCCGGGCCGCCTTGGTGGCCAGCTGCTGGGAGTTGGGGGGTGGGGGGAACTTTCCCACCGGTGGACTTCCTGGCCGTCTGCTTGGTTCAGGCCATTTTCTTTCACCTAAAGCCGAAGTCTGAGGCCCTCGCTGGCACCGACGCGCCGCTGTAAGTGCTCGAATAAGAGCCACAATCGCTGAGCAGAACGAGAAGATGCTCCTCCAATGAACGACCAAACCGCTCTGCCTGATTTGAATTTTTAACATCTAACAAATATATTTTTTCATTTTCATTATTTTTACCATTTTGTTATATATTATTTATAAAATTTTTGAAAACACTTGTCAGCTCCTTATTAATGCTTTTGTATATGGAAAGAATCATGTTTAGGATCTGTAGCCTCTCTTATATTGCTTCATTGGATTTATTTTCAGTGTGTGTGTGTGTGTGTGTGTGTGTGCGCGCGCGCGCGCTCGTAGAGGTAAGAGTTTTTGAGGGTGAGTTAGCTTTCTCTTCTTCCAGTCTGTGGGACCCAAAGTTCCCTGGGCTTTGAGACAAGTGCCTTTACCTGATGAGCATCTTGCTGGTTCAGGATAGCCTTCGAGCTGGAGATGCTGGCCCCACAGCTCTGAACACAGGGAGTACAGCCTCTACCACTGAGCTCTGCTGCCACTGTTTTTAATACAGTCTTTTCCATGAACAGAACTTCTTTTCAGTCATCACTGAATGTATCATATTTTTAAGGTTATAATTGTTTTCTACCAAGTGTATTTGCCAACAGGAAAGTTTTTCATTGTTTAATGTTGACTTTTTTTATATAGTCTATTATACTTGGCTGCTACAATGCTTATCAGTAGGGTCAGCTGTCAGTAACAGAAATCAACAAGAGAACTGGACCATCAGTCCACGGTTCCCAGCATCTGTTTTACATCTTAACTGGATGTGGAGATCATTGTTGAGGAAGTCTTTCACAATCTGGCCACAGTATCTGCATTTTATCTGAGGAACGCACACACAGAACAGCGGCCTGCCGAGTTGAACCACCAGCAAGGGCTTCCGCACATCAGCTTCAAGGACAGGCGGGGAAATGTCAGCTATATTTTGAATATGAGGAGCCTAAAAATTAGGAATCGATAGGTATGGCAAAGAGGAAAGCGTGAATGCTGGGGATGCTGGACATCGAAGCTCACCACAGTGGCCATCCTAGGAATTAGCTGCAACTCTGGTATAAGTCGTCTATTTTCTGAATGGGATTGGTTTCCCCAAATTTTCTCTGGTTGCAGTGGACACTTTTCTTTAGAGAACTACCTCTCAAGCTGTGCCCACTGAGGGGACTCTGGCCAGCCCAAGCATGACAAAATGACTCTGGTAGGCCTTGTCCTACTTTCCCACCCCTTCTGCCTTGCTAAAAGCCATTAGATTCCATGCATTCCTAAAGCTAGCCACCAAGGCCCATTTCCTTATTTGGTCACTTCCTCCTCATGAGACTGTCAAGGTCCAGCTATCAAAGTATTGATGTCAACCAACCAAAAGCTCCCTTTGGCTCACCTAATTAACATGCCAAATTACAAGTAAGCACCTTTTACACAGGGTTTCTCTTTTAACCTTTATGAACTGCCATTTGCCTATGGGTCACCACTGTCCCCTCTCTTCCAGAGGCAGTCTCCTTTGTGCTGAGAACTTGGTCTTTGGGTGTCCTGAGCCAATGCCGATCCCTTTCACCCACTAGAGTAAACAAGAGATCTATCTATTCAGATGTATCAACATGTGCATCTGGAGTGCACATGCTTTCTTGACCGTTCATTTGATGTTGTCAGAAAGAAGTATGTGGTTTAAAGTTTGCTCCCTGCTCTGTGTCTAAAGAAGTATGTGGTTTAAAGTTTGCTCCCTGCTCTGTGTCTAAAGAAGAGGCAGGCCAATAGAATGCAGACTAGCTGGACCGTACTGTGCTCAGATCCACATTTCTCCTGGCGTTCAGTCCTACTCCACCTCCTTCATCTTCTTCACCTGCAGATGCTGAGCAGTGATTTCAGGCTTGTTTGGAAAGCTGTCCATTGTAGCAGCAGTGCTGTGGCCTGCTTTGCCAGGCCCATCCTTCTGCCCACTCCCTTCTGCTTCTGCCCAGAGGGCCTCTGACTCTCACAACCATTGGCATTCTCTGCTGTTCTCATTGTATGTGTTATTATATTGACTTATTTATGATATTCATAAATTTGCTACTGAATATAGAGATGGAAGGGAGCTAGGCATCTTCATTTGTCATAAGCTTTTCTGGATCTTAAGAAAGCAGCAATAAGATAAAACAGGAGAATTATGGAGCAGATAAAAGGAAGTTAAACTATGGAACAAAAATGGAAAATGTAGTTAAAATGACAGAAAGGAATTGATCACTGATTCATAGTCACTAAGTCATAAACCATCTTAATGTTGCAATAGTGCTGGGTGACAAGACTTTTCCTGGAGACAAGCAACACACACATCTACTCGGCCCACATAAGGAGCCCATGACAGACTATGGTATGGATACCACCAAAGTCCAATGCAGTGAATCAATGAATTTTATTGAGGGTACTTACAGGAATGTGTATGAGGGGTTACCTGTAAGGGCAGAAATGACGCACAGACAAATGCATCACCAAAGCCCATCCCAGCATGGGTGACAGCTCACAAGAGCTGGGAACCTGGAGCACAGCCTGCAGCCAGCTCAACAGGCTGAAGGGTGTCCTTTCCAAGTGACTCAGTATGCACTCACTGATAAGTGGATATTAGCTCCAAAGCTCGCAATACCCAAGATACAACTCACAGACCACATGAATCTCATGAAGAAGGAAGACCAAAGTGTGGGTGCTTCAGTCCTTCTTAGAAGGAGCAACAAAATACTCATGGGAGCAAATATGGAGACAAAGTGTGGGACAGAAACTGAAGGAGGGGTGTCTGCCCCACCTGGGTATCCATCCCATGTGCAGTCACCAAAGGTAGACACTGATGTGGATGCCAGGAAATGCATGCTGACAGGAGCCTGATACAGCTGTGTCCTTAGAGGTCTGCCAGAGCCTGACATATACAGAGGTGGATGCTCACAGCTAACCATTGAACTGACCATGGGGTTCCCAATGGAGGAGTGAGAGAGAAGACTGAAGGAGCTGAAGGGGTTTGTAGCCTCATGGGGAGAGCAACAATACCAAACAACCAGAGCTCCCAGGGTCTAAACCACCAGCCTGGGAGCACATAGGGAGGGACCCATGGCTCCACCTGTATATGTAGGGGAGGTTGGCCTTGTTGGGCATAGGTGGGAGAGGAAGTCCTTGGTCCAATGAAGGCTGGGTGCCCCAGTGTGGGGGAATTCGAGGGTGGGGAGGAGGGAATGGGTGGGTGGATGGGAGCACATCCTCATAGAAGCAGGAAGAGTGGGGATAGGATGGGGGTGGTTCTGGGTGGGGAGGAAATAGGGAAAGGGTATAACATCTGAAATGTAAATAAAATATCCAATTAAAAAATTAATCTAAAAAAAAAGAAACGGCACCAAAGAAGATGATGCCTAAAAGCCTAAAAGAAGGGGGGGG
>NW_021620769.1:469040-549559 GCF_004785775.1 Grammomys surdaster | reverse complement strand
ACTCCTCTAGACAGTTCCGCTGGGTTTGGCTTCTTCCAGGCAGCTAGCTGGTCTGCTCTCAGAGTCTTTGCAGCTTGCATCATCTGAGAGGGGCTCTGCAGCTTGCCTTGTTTACTTTAGGGAAGAGAGGGCTTCTGAATCTGGTCAGTTTCAAGGACTTCCTGAAGCTATTTTGAGATATTTACCTTCTGAATGGAGGAAGTTTCCTGCAGGATGGAATGTTTCCATCTCAGAGGAAACTTTTGCACAATAAATAGCTAAATCGACTAATTTACATTTCTAAAATCTCAGTCAGATGAAGCTGTCTGCATATAATTTATCTGCCTCATACCTACCTCCTCTGCCAGCTTTCATACCTTACAGCCTTGTAAAGGAACAAGATCATGGCAGAGACCTGGTGAGTTTTGGGTATTGACCTTGGAATTTGAAGTTTGAATAGCAAAGCAAAGCAAAACCAGGAACAACAAGAAACCTAGTAATATCTGCACCAGCAGTGCTCTCCTTAGGAGGTAATTCCTGCCCAAAAGTTATTGTAACGATTCTGGCTGTCTTATTCTCAAGAGTACCTTAGTTCCTGCAGTTCCCAGGCTCAACTTTTCACGGTCTTTTATCTTTCCCTTAGGCAGACTCAACTATTTGGAATTGCTTGGAGAACCATATGTTGGGTCCACAGACTGCTTTGTGGATCCTATGTATATTTAAGGTAAGTCTATTTATTGGTCCTCTCACTCTCTCCTTTCCATGCTCTCTCTCTGTGTTCTCTCTTTCCTCTCTTTCCTCTCTCTCTCTCTCTCTCTCTCTCTCTCTCTCTCTCTCTCTCTCTCTCTCAGAGATACAGTAACAATTAAAGAAGAAGAGGCTATGGTTGTGGGAGAGTGGGGTCCTGGGATGTGTTGGAGGAGGAGAAAAGAATTGGAAATGAGTATAGTAATGACATTTGTAGTTTTCAAAAAATTAAATGCAAAATGCTTTTCTGGGGAAATTCAGACATAATAGTGACTAACAATTTCTTGAATATCCATATATAATCTCCAGGTTTGCTGGAAAGAAGAGATGGAAAGAAACCAGTTAAACTGACAGTGAGTTAGACAGACAGTGATCCTGACCTGACTGTGACAACCCACAGGTGATAGCTTCACAGTGACTCTAGCTGTGTTACTGTTTCTGATAGGACCTTTCCAATGGAGCAAAGTCACATGTAGCATCCCGGTTTCCACCTGTATGTTAGTAGATAAGATGGAAACAGTTTGCTTTTTCCTAGGCAGGGCTTTGTTTTTATTTTCCAATGTAGTAGTAACCTGTGAACTCTGACCTTTTAGTTTTGCAAATTACATTATAAGAGACTTAATTCTCTGTCTCTGGTCTCTGTCTGTCTGTCTCTCTCCCTGTCCCTCCTCCACAACCATGGTGGTTTTACCACACTAACAGGTATTTTAAAAGGCCAAAGAGTAAGAAATAGCAGGTGTCTTCCGTCAACATTCTCATACCCTACTCTTTTGTCTCAATGATGTTAGTTAAAGGGTGATGCTTGCAGGGTTGGACACTACAGCATGGAAGTCAATGTGTCACTATGTTGCTGTCTAACCAAAATGCTTAATTATCTGTTTTTGTTGTTGGATTTGTTTTTGCTGATTCTTTTTAAAAACAAACCCTACACCTACACTTTGTATTGTGTATATGGGGGTCAGTTCTCTCTTACTACCATGTAGGTCCTAGGACTTGAACTCAGGTCATCAGGCTCGGCAGAAAGCTCCTTAAGCTGCAGAGTCATCTCACCGGCTCTTGCTTGCCTGTTTTGTCCCTTTGGTGGCCTGATATGAACAATGGCCTCTGACCATTTTTGTAGCTGTACCCTATTATGAGAAAATTATGGTTCTTGTTTAGGATCTGCCTTGCTTGGCTTCACAGTGATTTAGCAAGCAATATCACGATATCATTCATTCAGATAAATCACTTGGAAAAAGAGTGCCAATGAGGAATTGTCTACATAAAGTTGGCCTGTGGTGTGCCTGTGATGGATTTTCTTAATTGGGTTAATTGATGTATGATGACCCACCCAGATGTGGCTGGCTCCATTTCATAAGCTGGCCCTAGACAAATTTTACAGGAGAGAGCCCCTGATCACTGGCAAGCATGCACACATTCATCCTCTCTGTGACTAGACAGTCAAGTTCCTGCTGCTTCATCTTCTCTGTCGTGATACACTTTAACCTGGGACTGAGAGCCAAAAGAAACCTTTTCTCCCCTAAATGACCTTTGTCAGTGTATTTTGTCATAACAAAAAAAGGAAACTAGGTACTAGTTTAATAATAATTAACTATTAAATAATGTAATAATAAGTTTACATAATAATAAGTTTAAATAATAAGTTTAATAATAAGTTTAATTTAAAAGCACAAACTTATAGCTGTTAATTACATATAATACTTTTACTCACAGTAAGTATGTTAGAGTATTATATTTCTCAAAAAGTAAAAGTTGAAACCATACAGTTTTATTGAAGCATGGCACAGAGGTTTAGTAACACTAGTTTTAAAAAGTTGCGGCTGAAGTATTTCATTTATATTGTACCAAATCTCGGGATGTTATTGATCTGACTGAAAATATTGTGAAATTTTTTTGAGGTTCAAGCATCTTGGATTTGTATGCTAAATCAGATGGAGAAGTCTAGTTGATATTTATTGATCTACCATAAACAGTACAATGAAGTAGTTATTTGTTGGTAAAATAAGTCATTTGCTTATTGATGTTTGAAAGTAATTTTTGAACTAAACTTAAGAGTGTAAAGACCTTTATAGTTTTTACTGATGTCTGAAGTACTTTTGTAATTGTCATAAGTGCTGTGCAGGTAAAAGAACTTATAAAATAGAATTTCAGAGCTGATCAAATGCCATCAGTCCAGACACTCTAGCATCCCATTGCTTGGTGGGACCTTAAACAATGAAAGGGGTGGAGGAAGCAGAGCAGCAGCCGGGTGCACAGTGCTGACACACTGGGGTTAGGAAGAGCAGCAGCCTGGTGCACAGTGCTGGCACACTGGGGTTAGGAAGAGCAGCAGCCGGGTGCACAGTGCTGACAACTGGGGTTAGGAAGAGCAGCAGCCTGGTGCACAGTGCTGGCACACTGGGGTTAGGAAGAGCAGCAGCCTGGTGCACAGTGCTGGCACACTGGGGTTAGGAAGAGCAGCAGCCGGGTGCACAGTGCTGGCACACTGGGGTTAGGAAGAGCAGCAGCCTGGTGCACAGTGCTGACACACTGGGGTTAGGAAGAGCAGCAGCCTGGTGCACAGTGCTGGCACACTGGGGTTAGGAGGGGGCACTTTAAAATGGTGAGTGTTTCAGACATGATTTTCTTAAAACTCTCAGAACTTAAGGTACCCTGGAAAATCCTCAGGTCTTTGGCTTGCACGGTATCTAATCTGTACTCCTTGGTTAAAAGTTGAAGCCAGACACTTTTTGAAAATAATACCATTTGAGCTAAAATACTCAAATATGCTTTCTTGAAAATCTGCATATAGTTTTGTGCCTTTTCACAATGGACACAATTATGATAGGAAATATTTTTCCAAATGGAGATTAAGTTCCACAAAATAATCTTTGAATACGTAGACAAATCTCTTTAAACCTTAATTATGTATGAACATACAGAGTAGTCAACTTTTGTTACGATCAGTACTTGAGATAAAGCAACTTATAAAGGGGAAGACTTGCTTTGGTTTGTGTGGTTTAGTTCACAGACTTGGCCCCATTGCTTTGGCCTTGTAGTGACAAGTACATCATGGTAGAGGGTGCTGTAGAGAAAGTCTTTTCGCTTCATGGTATTCAAGAAGCAAAGAGAGGTAGGAAGGGGTGAGTGTCCTATGCTCTGCAAAGGCATATCCCCAGTGACAAACTCCCTTCCACTAGGCCCCTTAAACTAAAGGTTCTACAACCTCCCAATAGCGTCACAGGCTGGAAAACAAGCTGAAGCATTTGGGCCTGTGGAGGACACTCAAGAGCCACCCTGTCCTGTTATAATAATAAACAATGACAAGTGTAAAATTCTATCCAGTGACTTACACACCAGGAATGTCACTCAGAGATATCAGGAAACATGTTAGCATTTGCCATATGTAATGCAGAACTGTAGCTTCTTACTTTTCTAAGGGGGGTAAATGTGTGTGAGCAAGGGGAACTCTAAATTCAGAAGAAGATGTAGAACATAATGGTATTCCTCAAGGACGGTTATAAGAAGCGACAGACATGACATTTGGTAAAATTCTGCTGTAACTCCCAATATGCCACACAAGAAAACAATTTGTTAGGGATTAAGGTACCAGTGTAAACTAAAATAGATTTATAAAAGCAAAAATGGGATAAAGGTGCTAAGCACTGAATCCGAGCATCTCATCGTGGCTTCAACAAAGAAGGTTTGGGTAGAATAGTAGATCAGTTACTTTTTCTGATGCTGTGAAAAAAAATGATGAAAAGCAACTCCTGGATGAAAGTGTTTGTGCTGGGTTATAGTTCCAGAGGGATAAGAGTTCATCACGGCAGGGCCATGGCAGCCATGGCAGCAGGAAGCTGAGCAATCTCATCTTACTGCAGAGAGAGTGAACTGAAGCTGGGAGAAGCTATAACTCTTAAAGCCTGCAGCCAGTGATGTGCTTTCTCCAGCCAGGCTGCACACACCAAAGATGCCATAGCCTTCCCAAACAGCACCACTGACTCTCTGAGCCTCTGGGGACACCTCTCTGTCAAACTGCAAGTGGGAATGTCAGCTTAGGTTATGTCTCCCAGGAACTCAAGTCTAGGAGTGAAGACAGATAAGCATAACAGACTCTTTTATCCTGTTTGTTTCTTTCTTTCTTTGTCTCTGTCACTCATCTGCTCAGCAGCAGGGAGGAGGTCTTTTTCTCCTAATGCTCTAAATTACAGGCTTTGGCTGTTTCCTAGTTCAAAATTCCCTCTGCTTCACACTAAGTAGGTCTTTAAGGTCTCCCACCAATTCAGCACCCTGATCAACCCTTAATCCCTAGGCACTAATCTCTGGCCCATCAGTCATTGAAATCCCACTAGTTACCTGCTTCCCACCCCTTACTGTATAACCAGTTAGTCCAGAACCTGGCACAGGACAGATCACTGCTGCAGATGCTCCTCCATGGAGTCTCCCTGTTCCTGGACCACAGTGCAGCACAGTGCTACAGAGAGGGCCTCCTAGTCACTGCTCTAAAGAAGGATCCTACAGCTATAGCCTCAGGCTATATGGAAGTGTGGAAGTCATGAGAACATACAAAGAAGGAATGGTGCTTGTAATGTGCACTTTCAAACCTTGAACAACGAGAGGTGCTCCGCCTGGGATATTGAGGTGGACATAGTAGCAGATTCACATAACATCACTTAACATCAGGCAGAAAGCTGGGGAAGACGCCACCAGCCTCCAAACAATGGAACACTGCCCACTGGCCATCCAGCCAAGATCATGAAGACTTGTATAGACAAAGATCATTATTTAGATGCGCACTACAGCATATTACTTTTTTCTTGTGTCTTTGAGGTATTATATATAATTGTTACATCACTTCTCCTTCCCCTTCTCCTTCCAGACACTCATATAGTTCTTCTTGCTCTCTTTCAAGTTTATGACCTTTTTTATTGATTATTGTTACATTTATATCTATATATATGTAAACATATTAAGTTGTTTAGGATTATAATTAAAATATGTAGTGATCTTACAGTATTTTTATGGTTCAGATGTGGTAGAATTATGAACGCTTTTGCAAAAATTAAAATGAAGTTATTATTTTGAAATAAAACATTTTAAAGCCATGGGGTTCTTGATAGGTGGTCTCAGTTACCTACAAGAGTGTTGAATAAAGATACTTGGTCTGCTTTCTCCAAAACATTTCTGTTACATCACTGTCTTTATTTAGTTTTCTTTCCTCTCATTTTGCCAACACCAAGCAACTCCATCTTTAATTTTCTCCTCTGTGTAGAGATTCCCTAGCTGATAGAAGGTAATTCTGGTTAATTGAAAAGTATGAGCAGATTAAATATTTAAATTCTCCTGAAAGTGATTATTTTGACAATAAATTAATTGATGTCTTTGAACACTTGGTCCCTATGTGGTGGTGCTTTGGGGGAGGGTTCTGAGACCTTGGCCAGGAAGTGGAACCTTACTGGATGAAGTATGTTACTGGGGGCGAGCTTTGAGGGTTTTTTTTCAGTATCCAGCCACTCCCTGTTCTCTTTCTAAGCTTCCCATGTACACATGAGGTATGATCCTACCATCTTCCTGTTCCTGCCGCCATGGCTGTCTGTTGTCGTGCATTGCTTGCCATCCACTACGCTGAGCCCCTTCTTCCCTAAGTGTATTTGCTCAGGCTATTTTGTCACAGCAACAGAAAAGTAACTAATACAGTCAGAGGGTGTGAATTTGGTTAAAGCCTTTAGTTAAGATGTATTCCTGAACACACTGCAGTTTCCAGATCTGGTGAGCTGCTATCTGACTGGAGGAGCCCAAACAGAAAAGACATTCTAGCAGAGATAATTCGTGACCATTGCCTTCACTTGATGTTATCTACCTTGGACCCCCGGATACTATTGTAGCATGTAGTTTTTACTACACCGCTTTAAGCTCCAGATGGACTGCGCTACCAGCCCCACCTTGGATCCTTGGATGAAAGATACACACACATTAGCGAATTATTAATATGCTTTTTAGATTAATGGCAGGCACTTCTAAGCCTCCCATGGATAACGTGTTCTTACCTTCACTCCCAGCGCAACACCTCTAATTCTTCCCTCAACTTCGTTGCCCAGTTACCGTTAGTCCTAGCTCAGCACCCTAAGTCTGCCCTAGGTTTAGCAATTGTGTTTCTAAGCTCCTGCCTGCTACCTCAGGCCCAGCTGGGGAAGCAGCCAATGGCTACTCTAACCTGAGATCTCACATGGTTGATGACTCTCCTCTCTATCCCTACACCCCTACCCCCCCACCGCCCCCCCACCCCCCCCCCCCCCCCCCCCAGCAGCATGGTGAATTCTCTTTTCTCCTGCATCTGCTAGCCTGCCTGAGGAAACCTGGAAGTACCGCCTATTCTGCCCAGCCATTGGCCACTAGCATCTTTATTGATCGATCAAGGACCAATTGGGAAACAGGACCTTCAGTGTTCGCCTGCAGATTCCAGATCAAAGCATCAGAATCACCCCTTACATACTATGATAATGAAGAATCTATGGGATGTATTAAAACTTTTTTTGAGAGCCATATGGAACTGTAAAAGAAAATAGAATATCAAATAAACTTAGCAACTCTTTTGGTCTGTTTGTGCGGCCTTTAAAAATACCGCAGAACTAGACAATTTATAAATAACATTTATTTCTATAGTTCTACAGAGGTGAGTAGTCCAAGCCGCTGGTATAAGCCATGCTTAGTCTACGGAGAGGGCCTGACTGTTGCCTCTCTGTTTTCCCCTATATCTGAAACCTGAATGAGTGGAAGACACGAGCCCAGCTCTTGCACTCTGCGGTAAGAGCCATTCTCACACTCAGAAAAGCTCTGCCTTTGTGATTTTGTCAAACCCTGAAAACCCCATTCCCTAGAACCATCGTACTGGTGATATTCCAGCATACGAATTAAGGGGAGGGGTCATGTTCAGATCACAGTAGTCTAAGTTGAAGGGAAGACTTGGGGATTTTAAAAGCCAGGATCAAAAAGTAGCTTTAGTTGCTTTATGAACAGTTTTATCAATAACACAAATTTCCTGCTAATGTAAGGTCACTGAGTACCTATTGTCTGTTTCACTGGGTGTGAGAATGTTCTCCACAGATAAGTAATCACTAGGAGTGTATTTACCGAGAGCCCCAGTACTGTGTTTTGAAATGTCTGCCTTCATAGCCTCCTTTAGATTGTTTCTATTCAGTGACTATGAACAGCAGAGGCACTGAGACTCCCTGGCATCTTGCAAGGGCCATATTTAGGTTAAGGGTTCCTCTGTGATTTTCTTCAACCTAAGAGTATAGCAAGCACTCACTCCTGCTTCTTTTAATCTCCATTTCACTGGGAGTGAAAAACTTACCAATTACTTGGCTTCATCTTATTTTTAATTTTCTTTCAAATAGACGTTTCTTTAACTAAAACTCTTGCACTTTAATCAACTTATATGTCAGCATCTTGAAAGACTCTGGTCAGTTCATTTAAAAACTTTCCTAAATTCTCTTCTACATTTTGTATCATGGTGTGCAAAATCAGAGTTCCAACCAACAGGGCCCATCTTTTGGAGGAAGGAAACATTGAATAACATCATTTTCTTGAATTGGTCTACTTGCAGTTGGTAACAATGAGAGGTTCCCCTTTTTCTTTGCAACAACCTTTACAATAGTCACAAATAATATAAACTATCTTGGTGTAACTCTAACCAAGCAAGTAAAAGACCTGTATGACAAGAACTTCAAACCTTTGAAGAAAGAAATTGAAGAAGATATCATTCGATGGAAAGATCTCCCATGCTCATGGATAAGTAGGATCAACATAGTGAAAATGGCCATCTTACCAAAAGCAATCTACAGATTCAATGCAATTCCTATCAAAATTCCAACACAATTCTTCACAGACCCTGAAAGAATAATTCTCCACTTGACTGGAAAAACAAAAAACCCAGGATAGCTATAATGTTCCTGCACAATAAAAGAACTGCCGGAGAAGAACATGCATACAGTCTGACTGCAACCTGCTATGCCAAGGCTGCTTGACATCTATGAGAGACTTCCTTTGTTCTGAGGAGAAGGAGGGATGGGTGGATGGGAGATAGGTGAGAGGGAGAGACTGGGAGGAGAGGAGGGAGGGGCAGCTGCCATCAAGATGTAAATAATATCTTAATCAACAAAAAGGAAAGAAAAAAGGACAGAGGATGTTCTAAAGTGAAGTGAAACATGCTAAGGAAACAAACAACTTAATATCTTCATGAAGTTCCTGAAACTGAGCAGATTTACACTGTAGTTAGGTTTAGAAGCAGTAAGAATTGTTGAGAAACACACTCTGCCTAGAAGAGGCAGAGACCAACTGAGCTGAACATTATGTAGTAAACTCCAAGTTTCTAGCTTTTGTGAACCATCAATAATGCTGGGGTAAGCTTCAGTGATAGAGCTATGTGTCTGTGGTTTCTGTTCCCTTACTTTTCTCCTGTAAATAACCATGTAAACTCTTTGCTTCACTAAGTTGGACTTTGGTGTGTCATTGACTCACTATCTGGGGTAAGTAGACTTTTCTTCATGTTTCCTTAGGGACAGTGTGTCACAGCAGCTGTTTGAAGCTCCCTCAGATGTGTACACAACTCTGATGCTGCTTCAGTTCTCCTAGTAGGAAATGCATAGAGCTGAGATTTGTTCAGGCATTTTTATTAGGGGTTTATTCTCCAGATTCTATGACCCTAGTCACTAACCTGGACCTACAGGAGTGCAGAGAGACTGACCTGCCAGTCAGAGAGCATGCATAGGATGGTAGGGCTTATGCCACCGACTCAGCTAATCATGTCTTATGGGAAGAAATGGTCCCAAAATGTAAGCAGCCTCCTCTGACATTTTGCAACCACATTAATAAGTAGGACAACACCTAGTGACAATAACAATTGATATGATCAGCAAACCATGTTTATGGTTGAAAGTTTTAACATCTGCCTGCCCAAACAAGCCCAAACTTCTCATGTTATTAATGTGATGCTCATATCACCTTTCCTGGAGAGACATCAGTGTATCTTTACTAACACATTTCTCTCTCCAGAAAACCAAACAAACAAACAAAAAACAAGCACTCAGCTACCTGTTCAACATGCTTCCGCCACTTGCATTCTTCTGTTTTTTCCTCCCAGAATTTCGGGGCTGCCTCTTCTTGCTCAGTGTCGCTCGTGCCAATCCTGGCAACTGAACTAACATGTCTTATAGTTTATTTAGAAACTTTTTTTGAGATGGTGAAAAAGTATGTTTGTGGGAAAAAAGAGATTCTTGAAATATATAAGATATCTTACTGGGAGAGCTCTTGAATAAGAACTTATAAATAAATGGTCCCCTTTCAGTGCTTAATTTTGCACAGAATTCATAGAGAAGAAGCATATTAGCAGAGTCTTGCTCCATTGATGTTGCCTTCTGATTTCCTAACAGAAAAAAAATTTTCAATTGAAAAACATATAATTTTTAAAGATCACCAAGTCATAACACCCTTTGGAAAAAAGTTCAGAATGAGAGATGGGCCTGGGAGAGCCGCACTGCTGAGGATGAAGTCAGCTACCGTTGTAGGCATTATCAACAGATGCAGTTCATTCTGCAAGTCATTAGAGGAGACATTCCAGAAATGCTCGTCTGTGTCACGCCTCACTGCTCCAACAACACACTGCAAGGGGAATAAGATATTTTCAAGAAACTTGACAGACATCCAACGTATTTATTTCTGACTTTCTATCATCCTTTCCATCACTTTCTGCTCCAAAGAGAAAAGTTGAAATTACAAGTGAGAATGGTGTTTTCCAATAGCTTATTCTTCTAAATATTGATGAATTTTTATAATGAAAGTATTTTTCTCTTTTCTACCTTATTAGTGATACCTAGACTAGGAAGTAGATGATTATTTAATAGAGCAAAAAGCAACACACACAGTGAGCTCATAGAAAATATATGTGTCTAAGAGATTATATAGAGAAAAGTAAGGAAAAGAAAAGTTTTTTGAGTGAAACTGAAAAGCATAAAAATTGAAACTATGAGGGGGAAAAAGAGCAAATATTGTAATAAGAAAATAAGAAAGTGTGAATTGTCTTGTAAATTGCCTCCAGGGGCTTAGAATTATAAAGACCTGGTTGTTTGCTGGAGGAAATAAGTTTATAATCAGATAGAATAAGTATAAGTTGTCCAGAAGAGATGATGTCATAACTGGGGCCGGGGGAGTAGAGAGCAGATGGTGAGCCAGTCTCTGGCAAATACCTACCAGCAGCACGCACAGAAGCCAGGGCCAACTCCAAAGGTAGGTCCAGGTTCATGGCCACCCCTCACAGAGGCACAATGCTCTGTATTCCAGGGCTTCTGACTCTTATAATTACTTGCTCACCATGTAGACTTTGTGATGTATAATGTAACTGATTTTCCTTATTGAAAAGAGAGTTATGGCTTTGATAGGATGGTTTTTGTTGTATCTTGTTATATTTGGGATTATTGAGTCTCAACCCACTTTAACTAAGAAGATAAAAGCAGCAGCAGATTTGGTGTCTCCTGAGGGCCCACTTTTCTGGTTCACAGATGACGTTTTCCTGTTGATGTCACATAGTGGAAGGGGATGTAGCATGCCCTCCAGCCTCTTGTAGAGAGACACTAATTCCATTCATATCGGCTCTCCCACAAAGGCCTACCACATAGTCCCTTAGGGGTAGGCTTCAACACGAATTCCAGAGGTACCCAAGCATTTAACCACTCCACTGTCTTACTCATCAGCTCTAGTGACACCCACTCTTGGCTGTCAGTTTAACATGGATTATGGTTAAAGAGGCGAATGAATTAGTAATGGTAAATTAAGATTTTACAGAAGTGTGATTGATTGTGGTAATAGATACAAAGAGAGAACTCCACACTGGTTTATTTTTTTCCTTACTGGAGGATTTCTTCTCAAGAGTGATTCTTATCTTTCTTTCATGACTGTGAAAAAGCAGGAGCTTAGGATTGCCTCAGGCAAGTGAGCTTGAAGGTCTTTTTGGGATTGAGCGAAAGGTAGTAACTGAAATCTAGGTCAAGATACTATTTATTCTGTAGAGAATTGTTTAAGCTAATGCTTAAAATTTAAGTTGGAACACATTTTAATCTATGATTCATACCATGCCTATCAGATATTCTTAATGACTGCACACATTGTAATCTTTTCCTGACTACTTTGAGGAATGTCCTAACATCAAGTAGAACAGCCATTAAATTATCATTATAAAGATATCAAGCTCTCTTAGCATCTAACTATCTCTCAAGGCACATGGATGAGCTATGTGTCTGGAGAGCTTTGGAAACTTCAATCCATCTCTTCAGAGGGAGAACGAAAACAAAGAGTCTACGGGAGAAACAGTAAAAGAGAATAGGAAAAGAGAGAGATGGCACTCAGTGCATAACGAGGAACCAGATGAAACCACCGACGTACCAGTGAGAGACAGACATGTCTAATTTTGTAGTAATTGTCTTAAAAATAAGTGAAAATATGCTTGAGAATGAAATAGGAAGACCTTGTAGGATGGTAACGATTGAGACTCAAAGATAGTTATTCATTACAAATAGTTTTTATGAAAGAAATTAAACTACCTTGCATGTGACTTAATTTCAGACAAAATCATTCTCATTCACATTAAATACCAAGTGACCATTTGATATTTAAGAGTATGTACTTAAATACATAATGATTTGCTCTGAAAGCATTTTTTCCTCCAATTAATTCTGGCAGTTGATTATGAACACTGCTTATATATGAAGAAACATACCTCATACCATGAATGATCCTAAGACAAAGTAAAAAACAAAATCTCAAATTCAGAAGCAACTGCTCAGCTAATCTCCATAAAAGACAACAGAACAAAGTTGCATTTTCTGGATAAAGATTTCCATAGCAACAAAGACTTATGAGGAAAGGTAGAGATGCGTGCTTACGTTGTAATAGGATAAGAACTAAAGTTGTGTGAGAATACATGTTTGAATTATATCAGAGTAACAGTAACTGTTGGCATACATTGAAGTCTAGATAGGCTGAGAGAGACTTGGTAGCCTATGCCTGAACTCTGTGGGTATATATTCCCAATAAAGGCTGTGCATCCTTCAGCATCAAGGACAGGAGAGAAGGCCATGTAAGATCACACAGTGTGAGGGGTGGGAAGAGCGACTGGCTGGAGGTTTTTATGGAAATGGGACAGGAGGAACAAGGAAGTAATGAGAAACAAGGCACATTTCTGGCTCTGTTTTATACCCCAGAACTTCCTCTACCATCGAGCTATTATCCTTACAAAATGCAAATTCAAGGTCACAAGGAGACTAGACGGTGTGAGGACTTTTAAACTGCCAGTGACTGAATCACAGGGTGTTTTTTTTTCCTAGGCAACTGTAGAACAGTTAGCCAAATTATAACTGAAGAAATAGAGGTCCAAAGAGAGAAATGATCATCCAGCCGAGGAGAGGAAGATGAAAACTTGACAGCCAACACTTAAAAGGCAAGCCTCTCTCCAACACACTGGAAGGGCAGCATGTTCTCTCCTTGACAGACAAGCTAGATCATTGAAATTCACAAATAAGCTCCAATCTGCCTTTATAGTCAAAATGTCCAACTTTTCCCCCTAGCAAAATCAGAGAGAAGTAATCTGGCCTAATTGATGTGAGTTTTATCTTCCTGTATTTCCTCTTTTATTTCTTGTGATGTTGCTAATAAGGAATGAAATAGCCAAAAAATCAGAAAGAGAGAAAGCAAAGGATGCTGAGAAGCCAGAATGACTAATCATCGAGATGTGAGGAAGCCGAGGTGCTGGGGCGTTCATCTGAAGATCAATGGCCTCCCCCATGGTCTAAACTCTCAAAGACCACAAGTGGAGAAGGACCTGGTAAACATTTTATGTACAATATTCTAGAATATTCTTCCAGGGTAAGCTGGAATTTCATTATCTGAAATAGACTCGCTGTTGTCCTCATCATAAAAGGTATAGCTGGAAACAAAATAAAAGTGGTACTCCCCCAGCACACCCCCCCCCCCCGACAACTTAGTGAGGCTGCAGTGGTCGACACTACTCACTACTCTCTGAGCTTTGCCATACCTCCCTCTTCTGCAGGACAGCAAGAAAGATGCGGGAAAGTCGGCCAAAAAAGACAAAGACCCAGTAAATAAATCTGGTGGAAAGGCCAAAAGGAAGTGGTCCAAAGACAAGATTTGGGACAAGCTGAGCAATCTTGTCCTGTTTGACAAAGCTACACAGGGCAAACTCCGTAAGGAAGTTCCCAACAACAAGCTTATTACTCCAGCTGTGGTGTCTGAGAGACTGAAGATTCCCCTTCCTTAGCCCAGGCGGCCCTTCAAGAGCTACTTAGTATGGAGCTGGTTTCTAAGCACAGAGCCCAAGTACTTTACACCAGAAACACAAAGGGTGGTGAAGCCCCAGCTGCTGGTGAAGAAGCATGAACAGATTCAATCAGCTGTAGATTTGGGAAAATAAAATTATATTGACTCCAAAATAAAATAAATAAAAGTGGTACGACAGTTGAGTTTTCTCTTTTCATGATTCTGTGTCTTTTTCTCTTGTCCTCTAGACAAGTATCTATACATGGAGGAGAAGGGATGTTTCCTCTGGCTTCTTAATGCCCTCTGCACATCTGCAACCCTCCCCTTTCTGTCTCTAGCAGCAGTCTGGAGTATTGTTATTCAGTTCACACCAATATATCCACATTCTGAGGACAGGGACACTTAAAGGTGATTTTCTGTCAAGCACGGTTGGCACATGCCTGTAATTACAGTACCTGGGAGGGAAGAGCAGAAGCTTAAGGACTTTAAGGCCAGGATCAGCTACATAGCAAGCTTGAGTCCAGCTTTGGCTACATTAATCCTTACCTCAGATAAGCAAACAAACAAAAATTCTTAGTTTGTTAACCCATGGTTCTGCTCTTTTCAGACCTGTGGTCCCACTGTCAGTCCTGACCTCTAAGACTGTGACCACCATTGGGCTCTTCCTCCCTGGACTCTCTTTGCTCCTATCCCTACCTTCCTAATTCTATGCTGCCCCAGTCCCGAGATCTCAAGAATCATTTCCTCCTGTCATCGCCATAAGTGTGACGGCTATCCTTGGTTGTCTTCTTGACTGTATAAGGAACGAAATAAACCCACAAATTAGAGGGGCACACCAGTGAGGAATTTTTGCTTAATTTGAAGTGAGAAGAATCACTTTGAATTGAGATCTTTGGGATGTGAAGACACATCTTTAATGCAGATATTTTGCGGTGGGATGACACACCTCTAATGTGGGCCATGCCATCTATGGAAGCTTATACCAGGGCACGGGAGAAGAAGGACGGGTGTTATTCTTTGTCTGCTCACTCCCACCTTGATAGAAAGTCCATTCCTTCACTGACATTAGAATCTACTTTTTCAGGGGATTCCAGTGTATACTGAAAACCAGCTGAGGCACCCAGCCTCATGGACTGAACAATTACTAGATTCTTGGAACTTTTTATAAGCAGGCATTGTTGGATTAGCTGGACCACAGCCTGTAAGTCATTCTAATAAATCCCATTTCTATGTATAGAGATTCTGTCTATACATTCTGTTACTCTAGAGAACCCTTACTAATACAGACTTTGGCACCAGAGCTAACTCTATAGCAACAGAAGTATAAGGATTAATCCTGTAGTGTCTGGAACAGGCTTTCCCACTCATCAGTACCCACAGTTACCAAAGCCTCACTAGTTACCGAAGCCTCTCCTGGAGCTCAGAAAACACTGAGAGCCAGCAGTACAAACGATCTTACACACATAAGGAGACAAACAAATTTGCTTATCTTGAGTCACCAATTGTGAGTGGCATTGGATTTGTTGACTGTATACATAAAACTTTTGAGAGTTTGTGGGGAAATGATGATGTGAGTCAGTTGCTCCAAGCATCTCCTCAGACACTGTCAAAGTAAAGAATGAGATCCACAGGAAAATAAACCAACTTCTAGCATCTTAGAAAATGGTAAGGACAAGAGTTAACCTTAGTGATAAAAATGACGAGCTCCAGATGCATATAAACAGTGTAAAGGTTTCCAAGTGTTCCCTGGAAGAAAATCTTCTGACAATCACAGAGCTCAAGTTTCAGAAAAATCAAAGTGAAATCTTTATTGTAAGCATGGCTGAATTACAGTGGAAATTTAAATCCTAGCCTCAGTGGGTGTGGTGGTCACAGGAAAGCCATTCATTGGTGAAGAATGGAATTCTGTAACTTGGGATAGGAATGTGAAGGAAGATCCTCTCATGCTCAGCTTCTCAAGCTTTTACCTCACCTGAGGAAGTAGTCTCTCCACCCTCAGCAGAAGACATACTCACATCCATCCCCTGAAATACTCCTCCTTTCACCTTTGACTTAGGAAATTCACCCTTCATTGTCTGCCAAACCAGCAATGACTTTCTCTGAAAGAAAGGCCAGGCAGACAATACTGATGCCCCTCAGGGTCCACCTATAGTTACCTCTAGACCTATGACCAGACTTAAGGCTCAGCAGGCTCCTAGAGGGGAGGCTGAAGGGTGGTCCATGAGGAGGTGTGCTGCACTACTCTAGAGCTTAATGAGTTTGCTAATTCATCCAATTAGAAGTCTTGGGAATATTTTTAGTGAAGCATTAGTTAATCTGAGAGGGTTACTCCAAGTTTCTTCTTGCATTGCCAAATGGTTTTCCATTCTCCAGATGCACAAGGCATAACTCATGTTTCTCTTCCTTCCTGGAAAAGAGAGCCCTCAAAATCAGCCCCCTAATGTGAAATGTTGGCGCCAGGCTAAGGATTCAAAGTCCTCATTTATTTTTTTTATAAGTTATGGGACAAATGACACTCATGGCTCTGTGTGTCTTTAAAAACCACCCTTTCTCTTAATTTGCAGTGTTAGGTTTCCTCAGTGACTACTGTGGATGTTTTAGCTGTCACAAGTACATGTCCACATCCAAAACCAAGGATGAGAGTGCAGATGGCTCCATTCAGGGTCATTACTATCTTTGCCTTTCTGTCCAATCAAATTTGTCCCCTGAATTCTATGCAGAAAGTGCCACACTTACGGGAGAGACTTTATCTACTAAATATTTATTATTTTAACTTCTAGAATATTCATTTAGTCAATCCTCCTCCTGTTTTTGTTTGTTTGTTTGTTGGTTGGTTGGTTGATTTTAAAATACTCATTTCTTTTCCAGGTTACAAATAATTTATATTTCACTTAAATATTAAATTGTACTGGTAAGTTATGATACTCAGATAATTGATCAAATACCAATCTAGGAGTTGCCATTAAGGCATGCTAAATATAGTTGAGATCAACATTTAAATCAACACACTTTAAGGGAAGAATATTTGATATGTGTCACGGGAGATGGACCAAGTTGTTTTCTGTCAGTATGCTTTCAACACATTTATGTTCAACAAAACTTTCATGGATGAGTGGTTTTGCCAAGAAGCAATTCTTGGCAGAAATCACTTGGGCACTCTATAATTAAATTCAACTTTCATACCATCTACCTAGAGTTACAATTAGAACTCTGGGCTAAGGGTTCAGTTCTCTCCCCATGTCAAGTGCCAATTGTAAGTCTAGAACATCTGACCAATCAGGTATCAGCTGGAGAACATCTGACCAATCAGGGATCAGCTGGAGGCTCCTACCACACTCACCGAGGTTCAGTCCTTTGCTACCATGGCTAAAACAGCTCAGAGAAGTAGTTCTTTAAATTCACAAGATGGTGATAAAAGAATGACAGACAGCCATAGTGGGTGCACAAGTAGAACCTCTGTTTGTTAGGCAGAGGCAAGAGAATTTCAAGTTTAGGACCTGCCTGGGCTCTAGAGTGGGTTCTAAGCCAACCTGGAAAACTTAGCAAGACCTTGCCTTAAAATAAATAAATCAAATGAACTCGATGGTAGAGTACTTGCTTAGTGGGTGAAATATTCAACAGTGCTAAGAACGCAGAAACAAGCAATAACAAGAAGCAACATCATGTATGCTCTCTCTCTCTCTCTCTCTCACACACACACACACACACACACACACACACACACACACACACATTCACATGAATGAGGAGAGGGAGAGGGAGGGAGAGAGAGGGAGAGGGAGGGAGGGAGAGGGAATTACAAAAGGAATTGGAGTAGAGCCTGGTGGAGCGACACTGAGGTTAAGCTAAGCAGGAAGGGCTGGCACCACCTTGTTCTTAGTAACCCGAAAGGAAGCTCTCCAAAGCCAATGGCTATGCAGTTTTTATGGTGGCATCATCAGAGCAGGCACAGCCAAGCACTACTCAGTCTTCAGTTTTACTCCATGGGACCTGAAAACCCCAAGCTTCTGATGAAGGCTCTTTCCGTTGGCCTGGGAATGGCTTCATAGCAGCAAAGATGCTTCCATCTCCTGTAATGGAGACGAGTTAGAAGCTCTGCATCATGAACGATGACCAGAGAGCCAGTGTCTGACAAATATTTTACCTTCTTCCCTTTCACCCCCAAATTACAGGAATCTAAGGAGCCCTGCACCAGGATGAGTAGCAACCAAATCAGGGATGAGAACAAAAATACAGATTCACTTCACAGAACATAATATCACTTTCCTGTACACACTCTAACAGCCCATGGATTCTGTTCCTGTGGAGAACCCTAAGTAAAGCACGCTTCTCAATTCTGCCCGGGCCTACCTCTTCCATGACATTGCTTACCTTTTCTTTCATATAGACAACCAATGGAGGCCATGCCAACATTCCAAATACGTTGTATGAATATAAGAATCTCTTATTAATTACCACTGATTAGCCAAAAGGCAAATATTTAATTAAACCTTGAGAGATAATGAAATTGCACATGAATTATCTATCTAAGAGCACACAGGTCTGTACGTTTCATTAAAATGCTTTAGCTAATAATCGCCTCCCCCATACCCAGTCTTTGTTAGCATAAGTTGATTTTTTTCAAGCCTGTTTCCCTAGCGGGGTGCCCCCTCGACCCCTCCCATCCCTACCTCCACTAAAGCGGTGTTTGTTGACTTGTTACTTTGTAACTCATCCATGTCCCATTAGAGCCACTGCTAATCACACCATCACAGGCAGAAATTTCGTTCATTATCTTTAAGTGAATAACCTCAGGAGTAGTGACTTATCTGTTTGAATAACAATGAAGCTTCTAAACAGAATTGTCTGGAAGATGAACAGTGCTCAGATTTGGGTCCGATTTCCTATGTTTCTGTTTTCTAATACTTTGTTTGATGCTTCTGGCTGTGGATTTATACAAGGTAAGACAGGTACTGTGATGTTTGCTGAAAGGGTTTTCAGTGCTTACCCCAAGTATGCACATGGATTTTTATTTGGTTTATTAAGGATTGTGTCAGACTTATCACTGCTATAACTAGTGAGGAGATGTATTTTAGAGATAATTTATTTTAGTTCACATTTTCTGAGGTTTCAGTCCATAGTTACTGGCATCATTGATTTAGGCTTCTGGTGAGGCAGAATATCATAACAGCAAGAGTATATGACAAGAGGCTGCACTTCATAATGGACAGGAATCAGAGGGTAGGGACTTGGGTAAGGTACAATCCCAAAGGACCTGTCCTCAGACTTCTTTCCTACAATGAGGCCCAACTCCTAAAGTTTCTAGAACTTCCCCCAATAATATCAAAAGCTACAAAGCAAACCCTTTCCAAATTCTGGCCACTCTTCCTCTGCTGCTGCTCGAATGTCTATGCACTGGAGATTTGGGGATTATCATCTTTCTCTAAGTGGCTGTCCATTCCTGTGGCCAGATGGCCTTGCTGGAGTGCTTGGGACAAAGATGATCTCTGGTCACAGAGCCAGGTAATGTGGACACTGCATGTGGTCCTCTGCTGTAGAGCTCGTTTTTCTTCTAAACAAACGGGTGGGATAAACTAGATGATGGCCTATAGGTCGGCTCTCAGGACTGCTCATGCAGTATGGGTCAGAGCTGGCACTCAACAGAAGAAGAAGCATTAAACTGTTAATAGGACTGGAAACAAAACCTCAGTGAGGCTCAGAGTTTGGCATATTTCAACTCATTTAATCAAACCAGGAGATACAGTCACATGCCATATGCTCAAATACTGGGCAACGATAAAACTATATATGCTACGTTGGTCCCTTAATAGTAAAGCTAGTGGTGTCTTAGGTCATGCAAGCTCTTTAAACAAAGATAATCACAGCCGTCTTGGCTTATGGAAGCAAATTATTATGTTTGCACAATAATAGAATTGCCCAGCTGAACCCTCAGACCATGAGACTATCTTTAAGAACAGCACAAGTATATTTAATATTGTGTGTCTTTAATTATGCATGCTATTTTAATTGTATAAATGGTTCTGACGCCTTCTAATATAGAGGCGGCATCAACATATTGAAAACATTTTGAGTATACAACTGAAATGATTTTTTAAGAATAATGCTCAAGATAAAGGTCTCTAAATTTGTGCTATTTCAATGCTCCAATCTTATTGTCCGTTATTCTGTTGTGTGCCTGAGATTTACATCACCAGTCTACACTGCATAGTCAAAAGGCACAGAATAATAATTCCTTTTTGTGTTGACTTGAGACAGAGTTTTGCTATGCAGCTCAGGCTGACCTCAAACTCGTGATCCTGTTCTCCAACCTCTGGCATGAGTCACACCTCTCACCTACCATAATTTGTCTTATCGTCCCTGTCTTCATACATCTGTGTTTACTTACTCCAAGTGTCCTTTATGGGGTAGACACAGAAAGTTCCAGTCAGTGGAGAGCTGAGAGCTGAGTCCTTACATACAGTCTTGGCCAGAGCAAGCAGATATTTCACAGAAGGAAACCAACCCTGTCACCTACCAGCAAACCTGTACCGATAACAGAGATAACGTTTCCAACTTTCCCTTCCTGTCCTCTCAGAAATGTGATAAGTTAGAAATCCTGAGAAGTATCCACTGGTTCCACTGTGGGCTTGACAGAGGAGTGACACCTTAGCAGCTTCGCTGTGATGTTTCTCATTGACCTGTGACTTCGAGGAGAATGACCTGCTGAGTTAAATGGCGCCTGTTGGAGTGGAAGCTCACACCCACCACAGTGGGAGCAGATTCACAAACGTGGAAATAACGGATCATCTGGAATATTTGGAGATGAGGACTGAAAAGACTCAAAAGCAAAAATGTGATCTTTTCCAGAACAAGGTAAATGCAGAGAGGAGCTGCTTCCTGGGTGACCCCATCCTGCTTCCAGGAGGGAGTGCCAGGGGAGCCCAAATGAGCCTCCGACCAGCAGGAGTCCCTCAAGTTAAATGCAGAGACTTTTATTCTGAGTGCAGTTATTTAGACTGAAAATGGAAACATGTGACTGCAAGGCAGATCTTATTCATGCATAATTGAAGCACCCAAGGGTAAAATACCGAGGCACAATAGCTGACATCTGATAAAAAGGGAGTAGGGGGAAAGGAGAAGTTAAAAACAAAATACAAGACCCTGGGGACCATGGAGAGGAGTGCCTGATACAGGCCAAGTAATCTCAAATAAAAATATCCAAATTATCAGACAATGCAAACTCAAAGACAAATGCATGAAGGAGACGTGAGGGCTCGGGACACAGGAGAGCTTAGACTATCAAATGCTCAGGGAGCATGTCACCAGTTAGGGAAACTCTAACAGAATGCCGCTGTAATCATACTCGGGAAGCTTGGTCATGCAGTCACACCTTGTTTAATAACAGGGCTGCATTCTGTGGCGTGTGTTGTCTGCTGATTTCTCATTGTGCAGATACTGTATGATGTCCTCATACAAACTAAGACAGCTACAGCATCACTGAGATGTATGATTGCATGGGACCATCAGAATTTTCATGGACTGTTGTTCACCCAAATATAATGGTGTAGCATATGTAGGAACTAAACAGAATCAAGAGAAATGAAATTAAACTCTCAAATCATTGTCTTTGAATAAGTTATAGACAAAATGGCAGTACACTATATATTATAAAGTCCATGTTTAGCCCATGGGGCATACATATGCATAAATATTATAATTTTCTTAATTTACTTTGAGAATAAACATGCTATATTCTACATGCTTCTACTATACAGAAGAAGGTTAATTTTGCTGTATTATAACTGTTTAAAACCTTTAATCTGGAAACCAAGTAGAGGAGATTGAGTTGAGAAAATTAGGTCACTTTGGTTCTAGTATGATTAATACATTTTATATTCACTTTAACCTCACTGGTGGCCAGCTTTCACATCTGTATGGGAAGAGACATTGACTTCCAATCTTGACAGCCATTTCTAGAAAAGGAATACTAGGACTTAGAGATGCTGTGCTCACATGCAACAAAATTTCTTTCGACCAGTTTCATAAGGCCTTCTTTTTTTCCCCTCTGGCTTATTTTGCTAGTGTCCATGAATGCCAAGTGCCCACGACCATCCTGTGTCTGTGCCCACCTGATGCCACTGCCCACCCAGCACCCATGCCTGCCTAGCATCTATGTTCATCAGTGACCATGCCTGTGTAGTGATTATGCCTGCCCAGGACCCATGCCCGTTTAGTGCCCATGCCTGTGAATTTCCAATCAGAAACAAGATCGGAAGAATCAATGCCATGACTCTACCTTGTGTAGGGCCCTTAAGCAAACAGATAACAGTGCCTAGATTAGAACCAAGATGCTTACATATCTCTCTGTACTCCTCTTTCCTTGGAAAACATATTCTTCCCAGTTTTGCCTGACTTGTATTCAAAGTTACTCTGAGGATGCATAAATTTTCCTATTCCATTCCCAGCCTAAGTGACTTGAAAAACCAGTCTAGACTTCCCAAGAATAAAGTCCTCACATTGACATCCGCATTTGTGAAAGATTTTAATGGCAACAAATCCAGGTGAGGAGAGGAGGGAATTCTGGCAGGGTATTGGTCTTAAATCTTAATTTTCCAGTTTCCAAATGAAATTAAGAATGCGCTGTTCAGCCAGGCGATGGTGACATACCTTTAGTCCCAGCACTTGGGAGGCAGATGTAGGTGGGTCTCTGAGTTTGAGGCCAGCCTGGTCTGGCTGAGTTCCAGAATAGCTAGAGCTACACAGAGAAACCCCATCACAAAAAGAAAACAATACAAAGCAAAATAAAACACAAACAGCAAACCCCCCCAAAAATCAAAAAGATAAAATCAACAACAAAGAATGAGCTTTCCTGCAATATGCATGGAACTTGTAATAAAGTTAATCAAGGCAAGTTTTAATCCTTCCCTACCTCCCAGGGAACACTCAGTGAAAACATCCCCAATTCAAAGAAGATAAAACTCTTTCATTTCATTCTTCCAGTGACAAACTTAAACCCAGGGACCTGGAAGAAAAGATTATGCATAGCTCTAGCAACTACAAGAACTCAAGGAAATGGGTAAGTTTACCTAGCCTCAAACATAGCACCTGTAGGTCATAAGTGAGATCTAGTGACTACCATGTTCTCTTGATCTCCTGCCAAGAGATGACCATGTGTACTTTCTTGTACAAAGCTGGCATCACCGCAAACATGGTGAGTGGCCAAACCTCCAGCAGCTACTCTTACTGTAGAAGTGGCTGTAGATCCACCCCTAGCTCTAGACTCTTGGCAATACAAGAGAGGAAAGGAAAAAGAAGATGGGGTAGCAACTTTTGGTATAAAGAGCCTGAAACATACATGAGTAATCTCTTTTCAGCCAGTGAGGACTTTTACTTAGCTGTCTTCAATGAAAGGGCACTTTTGCTTAAAACATTTTTAAAGGCAAAAGGTATCTCTTGGGAATTGGTCCCTACAATTTCAGTACTTCTGGACCCAGAACACACACACACACACACACACACACAATCAACTTAGTTTTATCTATGATTTGTTCTATTATTTATGTGGAAAATCAAGCCCTATCTCAGAACTGCTGAGTCAGAATTTGTAGGGTTGGTTACAAATATTTGTTAACACTTTGACTATCTGCTCAAAAGGGAAAGTATCTTTGAATATCTATGTATTCATTTGGAGCTATAACGTTTAATATGGTTAATATAAAATGATTATTTGTGCATATATTTATCTTAATATTATTGTAATATATTATTTTTACATAAAAAGAATTATTTTTAATATAAATGTTTACATTTTTGCTCCTTTCAGAAATCCTGTGTAACATTAAGAATGTAAGCAGATGCCTGGGTCCAGTAAGCACACAATGTCGTAAAGTAATAGATGTTTGCCAACAGCTTGTGAAGTCCCACATAGTGGTGACTCTTAGACCTACTGCCCTAATCTAAGAATTGTGTCCAAGGCCAAGAAAGCACCAGGCCACTTCTTTGTTAATAAATGCATTTGTCTAAAATCATGTAATACAACACAATCGAACATCCGTATTGAGAACTCAACCTGTAGTGGAAGGGAGGAGAGGGATGGGACGAAATGGAGAGGGTGACCAGGGATGAAAACGTGCACAAGTAACTGACAAAGACAGAGAGACTGGTTGGGTCCAGAAGACCACTCTCATGACCATGAATGAACTAGAAGACCACACTCATGGCCACGGATGAACTGGATTGGAGAAACAAACACTACTGTATTAGTTATCAGGATTTTTCTGAGAACCAAACCACCAAAGTACATGAAGGCATTTATTAGGCTATCTTAAATCATACAAGACTAAGAGCACCACAATCCCCCCTGAAGGTTTCAGAGCCAGGTGAGCCAATGTATTCTCAAAAGAAGAAGCTGGAAATCTTAGAAAAAGGGAAAGTCCAATGATATAACATCTATCCCAGACTGAAGACCTTGGTCTACCAAGTCCCCAGCCCATTGGAAAGCACAGGTTACATTTGGAATACGTCTTCCTTACCCAGTTTGCTTTAACACATGTCTGTTTTCTCTAGAAATACCATTCCAGCCACAGTGTAGATCTCCACAGTACCAGGCAGTCTACAGTCCAATCAAGTTGGCAGCCAGAAGTAACCATCAAAACCACAATCTAAAACTCATTGTTTATAGCTATTCTACTGCAGTGCTCGGTGATGGTAATCTTCAAAATTCTGTCAATAAAATGGAGAGATATTTTAAGAAGGGGAAGAGAAAGCCAGTCACAGGTCTGTAGCGGAAGCTTTTCCAACTCCAATAAGCCTCCTACCCTTCCTCTTCTAACTCATCTGCTCTTGGGCAAGACGATCAAACTTTCTAGATCTTAGTCTATTTACATTGTGAGGTTATTAGGAGTTGGTATGTAACAATGGAAAAAGGACTCAATAAAATAATTTGCATTAAGAACTGTATGCACTGTAATTGTTAGATCGAGGGTAGAGATTAGATCTAAGAATAATATAGATTAATAGAAGAAATTTTTTATTTAAGTTAATTAAATCTTTTTTTTTTAAAAAGTTGGATGCTGATGTAAGAGAATGACCCCGTTTTCCTTAAATAGACAGTATTGGATCTTTTAATCTTGGAATGAAAGGGAACAAATTCACAACAAGAGAAGAGTTTAAAATCTAACATTTATAGAATGGAATGTTAATAGTCCATGAATTTATTGTTAAGTAAGATAGAAACTGTATCATCCATAGCGTAAAAGAGATGCATTTACAATAGGGACAGAAGAAACTAAACCTCTTTTCTATCTGACTGTAACTCTAGCTGGCTAAAGAGTTCCTTCCAAACGTCTGAGTGCTATCTAGACCATTTCCCCAGGCTCTGCCCCATGTGTTTGGGGAACAAGAATGAGGCAGCTCTGATACATAAGGTGTTCTGTGGGGTCAGCAAGAGCTGACTCTGACCTCTTTAACAGAAATCGTGTTTTTTCATTACCATGTAAGACCGAACTTGGAGAGTCTGAGTCTTTATGTCCAGATAAAAAAACAGTCAGGATTTGTCTACCACACTCTGGAAATCAGCGAGAACTAGATAAAAATGCCAGCCTTAGGTCACTTGCTAATTTGTGGTCTCAGTTTTCTCTTTGGCAATCAGTTAATAGCACAAAAGCAACCTCTGACCCCTTTCTCACTCCTACTCATGTATCTGTGTCTAAGTTACCTCTTCCATTGAGCCCTGGTGATACGCAGCCCCACACACGCATGTGCATACACATGTGCATGTAGGTGGTCTCAACGGGACAGAAGGACCATGGGAGTACACTATGCACCAAAGTATGTAGACGACAGACTAGAAACGATGCAGCAACAACTAACACAAAGGGGAAGTGATGAACACACATACAGAGTCCAACACACTCGTGTGTAAGGCCTGCTAGTGTGAATGAATCCTTATCTCATGGAAATGTCCTAGAGACTGCTTACATGTAATAACAGGTTAATCTGGGTTAACAAGACTTTGCCACTTGGAGAACTAACAAAGTATTATCAGCCTGCAGCTATAAGGTTATGTGGTTTCAGCAGACATATGTTTCTGAAGTAGAACAATGCCAGGCTCAGTCTCTCTGTAGAATGCAGATTCTGAATGAAAGACAGAAAATAAAAAGATTTTGGTTGTTGTGATCTCTTTTTCTTCCTTTCAAAGGGAGTCTGGCCAACATGCACCTAGAAATTACAAATATTTGCACAATCTTTGTGCCATGAAATAAGAGAGAGTGAGATGTAAGTTAACAAAGTTCTAAATTGCTGAAAGCAACCTGGAGGAGTCCAAGCCGGCTGAGGTGTGGGTGGTTGAGAGACCTTGCTCTCCATCCTCCTCCTCTGACTGAGTGTGATCTCTGCCTCAGGGTCTTTGATTGCAGACTCTGTCTTCTGCACAACTATCACACGGAGCCTGGATCACTCAGAACATGGCAGGTGGGAGAGTGGGAGGGAGAATTGAGTCTGGAACCTGAGTCACTGCCCCCCGCCCACATTGTCATCAACTGACCAATTTATCTTGGCACTGCCATGTAGCCCTATCTCCCTATCTTCCCACTTCTGTTTGACTTCATGACATTTCATTTACAACATGCATATGCATTCTGCAAGCAGTACCAAACAACATCAAACCAAGCCTAACCCGAGGAAGGTTAGGTCCAGAGTCTCCCCTTTCCATGACTGGTTAGTATTTGCTATGTATGTACACAGTGAATGCCCAGAAACACCCCCCCCACCCATGTTTAAGAGGCAATGTGGCTTCTGTTATGTTCATTCAAATGTTCCAATTAGTTTGGTATTTTCATAATTATGTATAATTCAGTTTGCATTTATGCATGAAATGTTTATTCCCATAATTGTAACAAGCACTTAAATTAATTACATTATAACCTCTGATTCTATGGGCCAACTGTTGAGTCTTTTTCTTACTATTTTAGAGTCGTGCCTTTTTATTTTTGAATTTTCCCTCTGCCTTTGATGTGTTGTTTCTTCTCCTTGTTTGTCATTCTCTGTGGAATAGTTGCAGAATCATCTTGTAGTTTTCTTTTATGATGGAAACTTTGCATTTTAACTGTTGTCTGGAGATAGGTTCTTCCTTGTGAAATATCAGTTTTAATAACAGGAAAAGAAAAATGCTATAAATCTGTACTAACCACGTAAAGCCGAGGTCTCTGAGAGACTGATTAACATGGAGACTCTACACAGGTCTTTTCAATAATTAGAGATGTGCTTGCCTGGGACTGTGACTGCTCTGGCCTTGAAGCCGTGTCCCAGGGCAGCCAGCAATTATTACAGCCCGGAGTACAGCTCTTACATTCTATGCCTCTAGCTACTGAATCGCTTCTAAGCTAAAGCTCGCTTAATTTCACAACAAGTTAACATCACCCTAGATAAGCCACACTTTCCTGCTAATACCTTTGCTACTTGGTTGGGAGAGGACCCTTGGAGAGAAGGCAATTAGAAATTCCTAATTTGTTGCCCATCTATCCATAAAAGGTTAAGAACAGTCTGGTCTCTGAGTATATGAAATGAGCAAAAGGCAGCTCCAGCCTCCCACAGAGCCCTAGCTAACCACCTTCCCTGTCAACAAATGTTTCTGACAGATCTCTTCTGAGGAGAGGAAAAAATTGGCAGTTTAATTGTGGGCTTGGGCATTTATTTCTGTTTATATCCTTAGTAAGCTACAGTAGCAAATACAGCATGGAAAAGATTGTCATTTTTTTCTTTTAGGTATAGTCCATAGCAGCATTTGAACAGACAATGAATGCTGAACACTATGATTTTATCAGAAAACCATGAGTTAGCTTATCACCAATAGCAACAGAACTCCTCTTTTGAGTGTCCGATTGACAAGTGGCCTTGGTATAATAAGGCAGTTTATGCAAATAAGATGTCCATACACTGTGGGCATACTTTGTAATATTTAATTACTTTATATCAATTGAGTGCTAATGAAATCTGGCTTCATGGTTAAACTTACAAACGCATAAAGCTTCTGCTTATAAGCAGGCAACCCCATAATATAAATGAAAAGAGAATGTGAAGCTCACGAGGAATTTGGTTATTCTTCTTTGTTTTTCCAGGCTCCTCCGTCTACTCCTTAGCCTGGCCAACAAGTGCATGATGCCCAGAAGGGATTGGTCTTTGAACTGGAACAGGCTAGAGGACTTAGTGAAGAGACAGGAAGACTAAAGAAAGAGCTTGAGATCAAAGGAGAATATTGCTGGCGTGGGGCAAACCTGAGGACTTCCAACTCAGTTTAGATGGGAAGAAACCATGACTTGGGTTAAGCTGAGTTGCACTGATCAGTTAAGCTCATCCTACTGTCCCATGTAAAAGGGCATGAGAGACATCAATTTTCATCACTTTGAGGAATTAAAATCATCCACTGCAAATTGCATTCAATACATTGGCTGTGAATAAAATCCAAATTATTACATTTAAACATTAGTATGCAAAGCCATGGGATTTATTACGCATTTCATACATATATAATGTTATCCAGCTCTTTACCTCCCTCCCCACTGGTTTTCATCCTTTCCACAGATAGCCCCGATGTCTGCCTTCATGCCGCGTGCATTCTGTTAGCCTCTCTTCCCAACACTTGGCTTTAGGTCACACACTGACTCCTCACATCATAGGCCCAACAACCAAATCAGTTCAGGAAAGGCTACTTTCTCTTTGTGCCCCATTTGAAAACTTGAGTTCAGTTCACCACATCTTTGAAAGATAATTACGATAATCTGTGTTTAAATTCACATGCTGTACAGCTTTATGTCCACTGAGATTAATTACTAATTTTGATACATATTTCTACGAACATAGAATACATGGAATTCCTCTCCATATGAGCTAAGCTGATGGTAGAGCGTCTCTGTCAGGACACCGGAGCGCTCGCCCCAACCCCACGTGACCCTGGGAAAGTTACATAAGCTCTACAGCTCACTGTCCATGCTTGCAGATTGGGGAGAGCTTTCTTTGTTTCTTTCTCTTCCCAGAGCTGCTAAGAGCGACTGGAACAGCAGATGTGTGGCCTGAAAACAAGACAGAATTACGTAACCAGCTGTTATCCTCACCAGTCAGAAATGCTTTGTAATACGTGAAACTCAGTAGCCAGTATGAGACAGGTGAGGTGGACATTGGAAGCAAAGACAGGCTGGCTATGGGCATACCGATCACAGGGCACTGGCTATGAGCATACTGATCACAGGGCACTGGTTACGGGCAGACTGATCACAGAGCGCCAGAAATGACTGTGTTGCCTGTAGTTTCCATGTGTTTTCTCACATCCTTCTGGAGAATAAGGCAACCCTTCAGCTTTTGAACTGAATGTGGGAAGTTGCAGTATCTGGGCTCCTATTTACAAACTAGCCTAGGCAGTGGCAGCTGCTGGTTAAATGTACTTGGTAACTAATTTGTTTTCAGAGTTAACTGGTAGGGGCCAGAGTTGGGCTGTAGTACCCCACTTAAACTTCAAACCTGACATGTTCAGCTAAGTGGTCCAGTTAAACATCATCTGTCACCAGCTGAAGATAAATAAATATCATTTGACCTGTTCAGCTCACTTCCTGAGGACAAGCAGAACTCCGCCCTCAGAGGCCACCAGAGTCAGTGAGACCCAAACTCCGCCCTCACAGGCCACTAGAGTCAATGAGACTGAAACTGCACTTTAAACACTGAACTCCTCAGATGACTCTCATTCTGCTTCCTTTCTTTTTTTTTTTTAATAACTTTTGTTTGTTTGTTTGTTTGTTTTCGAGACAGGGTTTCTCTGTGTATCCCTGGCTGTCTGGAACTCACTCTGAAGACCAGGCTGGCCTCCAACTCTCGAACTCAGTAATCCGCCTGCCTCTGTCTTCCAAGTGCTGGGATTAAAGGCATGCGCCACCACCGCCCAGCTTCATTCTGCTTTCTATTTCTTAATTATTTTCTTAAAATTATTGACCAATTATGGGCTTGTATTTGTTGCTTATTTGTAGTAAAAACAATCCTAAGAGGGGAAAGGTCACTAATTTATTGCATTTCAAACACTCTTCCAGCTTCTTGCTTACCATCAGAGAGACTGGCAATTAGAAGAAAATAGTGTAATTTAGATGGACGATACAGTTTGCTTTGCTGTAGTCATATTCGGGGATATTAATAATTGAAAAAAGATGAGACTAACTCCCCACCCTTCTTTCAGTTCTTGACTTTTGTGTCCAATTAAATGATCTTTTCTTTTTTTTTTTTTTTTTAAAACCTCTGCAATTATTAGTTTATTAGTATCATCCAGGACTCATGTTCAGTATTCCTCCTCAAATTACATTAACAAATGCAAATGTAAAGAACCCAAGTCAAAATTATATAACAGCAGTCCATCACAAAAGCGTGTAAAATTACAAGAACGCTATTTTAAAACACTGGCACTTTAAGAGAACGATAATCTCAAAAAACCCCCACAAAATTGCCAAATTGTTCCCTAAACTAAGCAGATTAAACATGATTAATGAATGAGTTTGGGTTTTATAAAGAAAAAGCAAATGGATTGGACAACTGGTACTAATATGCAAAGTTTATCCTCTTTCCTTGTATCTGATTTATAAAGGGACAAACCACAATATAGGAAAATATACCCTTCATTTTAAATGTGGCATAACTTTAAAAGCTGGCTCAATTAATTAAATATACCTTTAAACAGTCAAGTTTCCTGAGCAATCCGTATTTAGATAGTAGGGCAAATGCATTATAGCCAGCGTTCTCATGATAGCCTTCGCTGGGACTAAGGTCAATGAATAGTATGGCAGTCTTGTATTTTAAGTTCACGCTTTTGGGGATACATTCTCAGGTCTTTAGTAGGGGAAAACTGCAAAATATAACTGTCATTACATAGTAATGGCAGTTAAAGGAGAGTCCTCATGTAAGGATTAGAACATACTTTTCTATTAGTCCTTCAAGGACAGACTTTCAGATTGCTTGATTCTAATAATCCCATGGTGTGACAGAATTGATCACTCCTTGCTTTGCCAAGTAGGTTATATAATCTCTTATTCAACTAATCACGTTTTTGGAGATTCTTTAACTATGGATGAAAATGTTACCCCTACCATAATATGCAGGGTTGTGTGGACAAAAGCTTTTTTCCAGCTAACTACATGAAAAGATACACACTGTAATAATCCATGTGACCCAAAATGGGCAAAAGCAAAAGACTAGCTTCCCCTCGAGAAGAAAACTTTCAGACCTATGAAAAGGACAACAATACTAATAAAAAAAATTGTATTTACTTAGAAGCATTCAGAATGTCAACAAAACAGCCGCAATTTTTTTTTTGCAATTACAGAGTGGTATTCAGTTAACAGAACAACAATTATCTTCGTATAAGCTGCATCAGAGACAACTGAAGATGGAAAAAAAAAACCCAAAAATAAAACCAAAAGAAAAACAAAAACCAAACTACTGTCCCCATATATAACTAATTTGTGCTGTGCACCAACAAGAACCTGCTTTAAATTTCCATGCCAATTTACAACCCCCAGACTGTACCAGGCAAGGTTAGTGGCTATTGAAAATACCACCAGGACAGGGCTATCTAAAGACACATTCGGTAGTGTGTTAACTATACAAAAAAAGACACTGTACAGTTTAAAAACAAATCTTACACAGCCTTACATTTCAATTTTTTTCTTTAAAAGGAGTGAGTTGTGTACAGGGGTGTTAAATGCTTTATAGACAAGAAAAAAACTGCGCTAGAACCAACTTATTCATCATCATCTTCTTCTTCTTCATCTTCGTCTTCCTCTTCTTCCTCCTCTTCCTCATCTTCTTCATCTTCCTCATCATCTTCCTCTTCCTTCTTTTTCTTGCTCTTTTCAGCCTTGACTACCCCCTTTTTTGCTGCATCAGGTTTTCCTTTAGCTCTGTAGGCAGCAATATCCTTCTCATACTTCTCCTTCAGCTTGGCAGCCTTCTTCTTGTAGGGCTGCTCGTCATCCGCTGCAGTGTTGTTCCACATCTCTCCTAGCTTCTTTGCAACATCACCAATGGATAAGCCAGGATGTTCGCCTTTGATTTTTGGGCGGTACTCAGAACAGAACAAGAAGAATGCCGAAGGAGGCCTCTTGGGTGCATTGGGGTCCTTGAACTTCTTTTTGGTCTCCCCTTTGGGAGGGATGTAGGTTTTCATTTCTCTTTCATAACGAGCCTTGTCAGCCTTTGCCATATCTTCAAATTTCCCCTTTTCTTTAGCAGACATAGTCTTCCACCTCTCTGAGCACTTCTTGGAGAACTCTGAGAAGTTGACAGAAGCATCTGGGTGCTTCTTCTTGTGCTCCTCCCGGCAGGTTTGCACAAAGAATGCATATGAGGACATTTTGCCTCTCGGCTTCTTAGGATCTCCTTTGCCCATGTTTAGTTGATTTTCCTCCGCGAGGCACAGAGTCGCCCAGTGCCCGTCCGGCTCTTGCTTGCCCCGGCGCTGTCTCTTAAATGATCTTTTCTAGTACGGACACAGTTGGATTAACCTGTCAGCATATGTTAGCTCTGTGCTACTGTAGACCCAGAATGCCCACCAAAGGCCTGATCCCCAGCTGGACACTGGCTGGGAATATGGAACCTTTAAGAGAAAAAACATCTTTCAAGATGAAGGCAAAGTTATAACAATTTCAAATAAACAAAATTTGAGAGCTTTGGTCCACATGAGACTTGAATTATTGTACATGGTAAAGTCATTCCAGACATAAGAAAACACATGGAAACATGGATCAACATGAAAGAGGTTCTGGAAAGTACTGGAAACCGGGAGCACAAAGGCAAATTAGGATTCTTTGTTTGCATCTTAATTTCTTTAAATTCAATCAACTGTTAAATCAGTAATTATATGTAACGAGGTTTGTAACAATATTTCTAATTGTGGATCTAGGTAAGTGGAAGTGTGTGTGTGTAAGAAGTTTAAATTGAAGTGATATCAAATAGTTCAAGGCTGGATAGACTGAACTGAGTTGACTTAAGGCTACCTTAAGAACTAAAAGCATGATGACCTGACCTTGATTCCCTAGACATGACTCTAATGCTGGTGAACTAGTGTCAGGCAGATCCCTGGGGCTCACTGCCTAGCCAACCTCATCAGGTTCATGAGCTCCAGCCTACAGAGATAACCTGTCCCAAAATTCAGGGTAGATAGCTCTTGAGAAACGACACAGGGCCTATGTTCTGATCTGCACACACACCTACAGACACTTGTGAAACATCCCCCCCTCAAACAATAAAGACACATCTAGAAATGCAAAAACAAGCTTCGAGAACTAAAAACATACTTGTGCATCATAGGTTTAAAGTGGACTCCTGGCTGGCTCTGGGGGCCCATGCCGTTAATGCCAGCACCCAGGAGGCAGAGGCAAACACATCTCTGAGTATTCAAGGTCAACCTAGTTGAGACTGTGAGTTTCACAATCAGAGCTACACAACAAGACTCCGACTCAAACAAACAGAAAGAAAATAGACATATTTAGAAATAAAAGGAATTCCTATAAATCAATTGTTAAAAATAAATAGCTCAATCTAAAAATTGGACCAAAGACTTTAACAGACTTCATAAATAAAAGTACAGAAATGCCTCAGTAAGTACATGAAAAACTGTTTAATGTTGCTGGTGGTCAGGAAATGTAAATAAAAATTGTAATGAAGCATGGCTTTCAACTCATTAAAATCAGTAAGAAGTTTTACAAAGCAAATAACACAAATATTCATGAAGATGTCAAGCCACTTATCCATTGGGATAAGATACTTACCCATTGGGAGCTGGAAAGGAAAATCATTCAGCCGCTCTGGAAAAAACCTTTTTGCTATTTGAGATAAAACTAGCAACCTGTCTTACAACTCAGTGACTCTAATTGACAGCATTTACTCCAGACAAACGAAGATGTGTCCGTGAGAATGTGTGCAGACTCTTTGTGGTAATGTTTGTATGCATTTCAAACTGGAAACAATTCAAATATCTATCAATTTAAGGATAGCTAAGTAACAGGCTCTTCATATGATATATAAATTGGCAATAAAAACAAATGAACTACTGAGCACATTTAGTTGTGTCTATGAATTTCAAAACCATATCAAACAAGCGACGCCAGACTAAAAGAGGGCTTAGCTGTGTGACTCTGCATCTACGAGGCTTTAAAATGGGTAAGACCAATCTGTGGTGTGGAGACTCGTAATGAAGTGGCTCCCTTTGGGTGGACAGAAATTAAGTGCTTATGAACTCAAGTGAAATTTCTGACAAAATGGAAAATTTGCAACTAATATTAAAGGTGTGACTTCACAGGTATATGCATTTGTCACAAGTCACCGAAGAATGCTTATGCATGTTTATTTTACTATATGCAAATTTACCTCCACAAAGCCAAGTTGATATTTCAGTTAACGAACACTAATGTTTTAACTTCATGTATTTTTATAGTTATATTTAGTTTTATATTATGAAGAATTTACCTATTAGTATATTAGAAAGTTAATTGAGACAAATCATGCACTAGCTTTTACTTGTGATTATCATAAACTTATAAGTACATGTATCACAATTGTAAGGTTTTGTATCTCTGTCCTGACCCTGGGTTCCTTTTCCGTCTCTATTGGTCCTTGGCTAACCAGTTTCCACCAATCAGATGCCTAAGGCAGAGATTACCCGGCCCCAGTGCGTGGTCTTCCTGCCGGGCTAATGCTTCGGTCAATGTGGTAGTCAACAGACGCTTGTGGTGAGCATCACAGGAAAGAGGGCTCTCTTCCAGCTCACAGCTTACGGTGTTCTAGTCCAGTCCATGACCTGTTGACATCATCACTCTATGTGCTCAACAAAACAACAAATCATGGTGGGGTCACACAGCATGGCCAGGAAACAAAGGGAAGAAAACTAAGAAAACCGAAATCTCATAATCTACTCTGGAGGCACCCCTCCCCCAGCCCACCCCCACAGTGATCTAACTTCCTTTCTCCCAGCCCCACCTCTTAAAGGTTCCATCATCTTCCAGTAGAGCCAACTTGAGGGCCGACTCTTTAATACATGAATCTTGGGAACATGAAAATCCTAGAGTTATCATCACTTTGCTTTTATGGAGCAGTGACAACTCATGGAATCAATACAACTTCACGATTACATAAACGAACAGTTTACTGTCATGGGGATAGTCTCCTTGTGCATTACTGTAGGTACCTCTGTTAAGAAATCAGAGTTTCCAGACAGTTGGAACAAATCTTCAAGGTAACTCCGAGCTCTTTCTAAGCACTGAACAGAACACAGATTGCTTAAGATGAGCCTCATTTTGGTTGGGCAAACTTTAGAACCTGTAATTGTCTCAAGGTAGAGATCATTTGAATTGTTAGAATGAGGTTTTAGGGTATATTTTGAAGGTTTTAATTTTTTGCTAACTTTTCCCTACTTGTATCTGGGTGAAATGAGTTGTTATAAGTGAGAGAAAAACATTCTAGGGCATATTCCATTCTGCCTCATCCTCGGCTTCTTTTCTTCTGAAATGAAGTTCCTGGAGGAACCCCATGTGGGTAGAAAGCACAGTAGAGAAACCCTTCTGGAATCTTCTGGAATAAGGGTGCTCTGAATATAGACAGTGATGCGCACAAGAGTCACTGAGTAGAAGAGAACACAGCTGGCATCTTCGTATTACCTTTAAGTAATTTATGACAATAACTACAATAAAGGATGAAGGGCAAAATAATAATAAACTGAAAAGAATGAGTTGATGTAAGGGCAGTGTATGATGTAAGGGTGTGTAATATGTACATTTAATTTTGAGCTATTGGGGTTCTAAGATCCAACATAGTGATGTGGTCAAGGTCAGAGTCTCTAGAAGAAGACGCCCTGACTTTGACATCAGACCCAGTACAACACAAGCCATGTGACATGTCAGGCATGCGCTTTAGCCTGTTTGTACTCCATGTGTTCCATCTGTACAGTGGACGGAAGTAAAAGCACCATCCTCAGAGAGTTTCTGTAATGATTAAATGAGTTAGGACTGTAAATGCGTTCCCTGGGAATGCACCTGCCATGCCTGACAAAGAAGCAAGTAAACCAGCAAAGCGGCAGGTAAACAAGTGTCTGTCCTGTCGCAGACTGCTTGCTGTGGCTTCTTCTTGCTCTCTGCCCCCATTCCCAGGGGACTAAGCAGATCCTGGTGAAACACTCCAGTTTCCTGCCTACTGCGAACCCCCTTAGCCTCCTTTCCAGCCCACGCCCAATTCCTAAGTGTGAGTTTCCAATACTTAGAAACAAATTGTATCAGGATAGCTCAGTAGCTATACCTGGCAGGATCCCAGAAGCATTACTTATCAGGCAGCACATAATAATCACACTCTCCTAAGAACCATAAAGGGCATCAGAAACCAAGGGAAAAACGACCCACTCCACAAAGTCATGACCAGATGTCAGCATCTAGAATTATTAACATCCCAAACCCAGATGCCTTGATGGCAGATACAAACACATTCAACAGCAGTCAGGACGACATGTCTCCTCCAGAGCCCAGCAACCCGACCACAGTGGGCCCTGCAAATTGCAACATGGCTTAAACACAAAACAATGACCTTAAATAATAAATCTACTAATGAAAACACAAACACCACAAACACACAGTGAAAGATGATGAATAAAACAGTTCAGGACCATAGTGGAAGAATCAATAAAGATATCCCTTTATTTTCTGAAGGAAATCTGGAATTGAAAAATTTGGAAACTTGATTAAGAACCTCATAAGCAACCCCCACCAACAGATTACAAGAGAGAATCTCAGGCATTAAAAATAGGATAGAAGAAATAGATAACTTGGTCAAAGAAAATGGTGACCCTAAGCAACTCAAAGTACAGATTAGTCAGGAAATCTGGGAAAATATGAAAAGACCAAGAGTATGAATAATATGAATATAGAAAGAGAAAAGGGAAAAGAAACCCAGGTAAAAGGCATAGAATATATTTGCAAAAGAAATCTTAAAAGAAAATGTCCCTAAGTTAAATTAGGGGGTACCTATCAAGGAACAAGAGGCAACACAGAAAACAAAACAGACTGGACCAGAAAATGAATTCCCCTCAGCACATAATAATTAAGACACTAAAGGTACAGACAAAAAAAGAAATTAAAGCTGCAAGGAAAGAAAACATGTAAAGGAAGGCAGACCTGTTAACAACACCTGACTTCTCAATAGAGACTCTGAAAGCCAGAAGGGCCTGAACAGATGTTCAAAAGCTCTAAGAGACCACAGCTGCCAGCTCAGACTGCTAAAGCCAGCAAAACTCAATCACAGTAAATGAAGAAAGACATTACGCTTTCACAAGAAACAAAGTTTAAGAAATATCTCTATATACATCCATACTATAGAAGGAGCTAGAAGGAAAACTTCAACCTTAAGAGGTTGACCACACCCAAGAAAACACAAGAAGTAGCTAATCCCAAACCAGCACATCAAAAAGTGTTTGGGGCACCACAACAGAAAAATAATTGGAGTTAACAAACATTGTTAATATATAACTCTTGATATCAATGGTCTCAATTCCCCAATAAAAAAGACAGACTAGGAGGGAGACACTGGAGGAATATGGGGAGAAACAGCTAAAATTAAGGGCCATTTTAGTGGTAGTATGGAAAATTAATACACTAGAAGCTTACACACACACACACACACACACGTGATCTAAGTGAAATTGTCAAATAACAGGGGAGACAGAGCCCCAACTGAACATCTCTTCTCACAAAATGAAGCTTCCTATACCAGCACTGGCTGGCATCTAAGTGAGTTGTTGGACAAAAGGGTCCCATGGGAACCCCCAAATAACCTGGGCTGTTGCCAAGGTTATAGGTTTGTCTCTCTAAACTGACAGCAAGGCCCATTGCTGAGAACAACTGCACAACTCATTGAACACAGAAGTCAGTCTGGTGCCTACATACAGCCTTCACCCCTACGGCTAGTGTTCTTGGTGATGGAAGGCACTCTGCAAGCTACCAAAGAAGAAAGGTTGCTGTTTCCCAACTCAGTTACAGACCCTTTGATCTACAATGGGGTCCTGCCATTGGATATGGAAATGCAATAGTGGCAGATAGCTTGTGGGAGTGACCAACCAGTATTTGATTTGATTTCAGGCCTGATTCATGAGATGAAATTCACACCTGATACTGCTTATTGACCAAAAACCTCATACTACATAACCCAGGGACCTGGGAAAAGCTAAATACTACTGTTCTACTAAAGAAACACAGCAATAAAATAACCCATAATGACATTCTTCTATGCTCATGGGTCAGTGCCTTGCTTGGCCAGCATCAGAGAAACTTCCTCCTGCAGCAGATGGGAACAAATACAGAGACCCAGAGCCAGACCATATGCAGAGTCGGAGACCTGAGAACACTCAGTCCTAAATGGGATGCCTCCATCAAATCTCTCTCCTCAGAACTCAGGGAACCCTGTGGAAGGGCAGGCAGAAAGCATCGAAAAGCCAGAGAGGTTTGAGGACACCAAGAAAAGAAGACCACAGAGGCAGTCTCTGAGGCAGCGAGGTCTCGGGTATAGGTGATTTGCTCAGGAAGATGATTCAAGGGATGGGCTTTGAGAGCAGGGTAAGAACAGAACAGGAGCAATCCAACTGGGAGAGCATAGCAGCGTTCTGACACTCAGCGCGTACTGGAAGGTAAGGAAGACTACCTGACTTATGCTGTCAAATCCTGTCACTTCCCACGGACTTGTCACGCAGCCGCATTGACTCAATCTCCCTTCGCAAAGCGTGGTAGATAGTACTTGTGCCTTCTATCTTAAGTGTTTCTGGAAGGCTCAGCCGAGGTGAACTATTTGGAAGTCTTCCTTTAAAATTAAGATCGCCTCAGCAAGCAAACCAACAAAATTAAGTCAATCTCAAATTTAAGCCTAGAGAGTCTTTTGTTTGAGGCTGGAATTGTCAAGGAGATGGAAGCAGACCACAAAGTGAAGAGGAAAAAGGCCATTTGGGTCAGTGGGAGGCAGGCAGGTGGGAAGAAAAGTGGTCCCTAATTCTCCAGCAGGAAGAGAGGCAGCAGGCAGCTTTCATCCTCCCACCATCCAGCCGCTCGGTCTCACAGGCAGTTCTGCAGATAGGCTCGCTGCAACTACTTCTCTGTGAAAGTATTTCCAAAGCCACTAATAAAAAGGTAACTCGCTCTGTGCGATGAGAGATGACAGGCGCGCCTTGGGATGAATGATGGGTAAAGAATTGTCATTTCTCTTCTCAAAACCAGGCTATTATCCACTCGTGGTGCTTGGCACCTGTGGCTTGTTAGCAATTACACAGTGGAAGCCGACCCACTCAAAGTTACCCCCCAGAGCCGTTTCTCCTGCAGCCTTGCTTCAGCATCTCTCTACATGGTTTCTGGGCAATCCAATGCAGATGCAAGAAGACAGTTTAAAATCAGCTTTATTGCCCTTCTGTACGTTTTCTCCTATTTTGGTTTTAAGTGTGATCTCATTAGCATTTACCCCAAATTTTAAGAAGCTTCGATAGTTACAATCCTTTCACTTATGTTGATAGAGTTTGGACCAAATAATTCAGGACTGATTCAACTCAGTATTTGAATTTAAAAAGTTGCTCAGACCAAAACAGTGCCTCTTTTTTTTTTTGTCGTCTTTTTGATAAGCAAGGCTAATAATAAAAGCAAAGATTGTGGTTTTTAGTTAAAACATTCCACACATTTTTCCAAGTGTCTTGTGTGAATTACTTCATTTATTCTTCTACATAATGCTGACTGTTTCCATTCTACATTTGAAAAAAAACAAGTTACAGAATGTTAAATAAGGCCTGGAGAGATGGCTCAGCAGTGAGGTGCACTTTCAACAGAGGATCTGGGATTGGTTCTTAGAACACACATGGCAGCTCACAACTGCCTGTAACTTTAGTGCCAGGAAATCTGACGCCCTCTTCTGGCCTTTGTGGGCTACTGCACACTTGTGGTTCACATAAACTCATGCAGGCTCACACACATAGACACAAAGAAAAGTTTCAAATGAAATGAAACAATTAAAGAGTTAAATAATGTAGGTATTTGATATGTGACTATAAATGCTCCTATCTTATGAAATTTAAATAATTCTACAAACTTTGACTAATTCTCCATAGATCATAATACTTCTTTTCTAATTCCTTCACCCAGAATACTCCATGCCTATCCAACTAGGTTCAAGTGCACATCCTAACATAAACGTCTCCAAGACACTGGCACTCACTTCCTTCTCCAGGAGTCTTTTCCTGTAATTTCTCAACTGTCCTGTCTCAAGCTATGGCTGGTTCTAGCAAAGGTGGAGACATTTTGGGCTATCTTGACTTAGAATTCTTCTGGCATCTATTAGGGGGAAGTCAGCAATACCACCAAACCTCTTAAAACATCTAATATACCTCTCTCACAGAGAAAATTAACTGATTCAAACTTATTAGAGCAGAGAAAGATGGAGAAAACATAAGACTACGCAGCCAAACTGGATGAAGGGTCTCCCACTATAGCTCTGGCTAGCCTGGAGTTCATTATACAGAGCGGGGTGGTCTTGGGCTCACCCTCCCACTAATATCGGGGTTGTAGGCATAAACAGCTATATTCAGCTTCTGTGTGATGGAGTTACTATGAATACTTGAGTACGGGTTTTCCTCTGAGGAAACACTTAAAACTCCTCAATCTTACAACTGCTAATGTTGTAGAATAACTTAAATTTTACTTTCAGTACTAAAATATTTTTATGTTTTAGGGTGTGTGTGATATTCTGTCTATCTGATGTAGCCATGTGCATGCATGTGTACATACTGATGCATGTGTGTACATACTGATGCATGTGTACATACTGATGCATGTGTGGAAGCAGGAAGGCCATACAATGTACCTTTTTTCTACTGTTCTGCACTTTTATATTTTGAGACAGGGCCTCTTACTAAATACAAGGCTCATAGATTTGTCTAGACTGGCTAACCAATGAGCGTCCGGGATCCTCTGTCTCTACTTTCACCCTTCAGGCTTGGGATTCCAGTCACATTTCACTACACATGCCTATAATGTGGGTGTTTGACACCTAAATTCTATGACTGAGACATCTCTTTAGTGCCTCTTTCTCTTCTTCTCTCTCTCTCTTTCTCTATCACACACACACACATACACATACGCATATACTATATATGAATAATATTTATTTATTATTATACTATGTTTATTATTTGTATTTATATATTATTATCATATATATATATATACATACATATATATATATATATATATATATTTACACACACACACACAGAGAGTTTTGGAGGTGATAGTAGTAAGTCACCAAAACTTCCAGTCAGTACATTGTAGCATTTGAAGAGGAGAGTGTGAAAACTCTGTGAAGGGAAAACACCCACTAATGCATCATACTACTTTTTAGCAACAAAATCTATTTTAAAAAACAATTCTATTAGCGCTTATGGAGTGCTACCAGGAGCCAAGCAGTACATCAGAGGCTCAAATCTCAGCAGAAACCTTTCATATTTCCTCCAGTGAACTCAAGTCAACACTTTTAATATTTTAAAATGCTTTATTGTAAAAATAGACAAATCTCTGTAGGATTAACACATTCCTATCAGGTAAACAAGAATTCTTCTTAGTCATATAGAAGAAACTTATGGAAAGAAAAACAGAAATGTGTGAATTAGAACAGGACTTAGTGATGACAGTGAATGAGGGCAAATGGCCACAGAGAAGTGGAAATGGCCAGCATAGTGTTCTGTACGTAAACGAGTAATTCCATATTTGAACTGCACACTCTACCATCCCTAAAATATTTCTTTCTATCCCACACGTACACGTCTAGGCAAGTTACCAAGACTAGAACTGGGATGTACAGAGTACATAGTTCCCCAGATCTGACCCTCCCCTCTTGGTTCAGGCACCAGCGTATCGGAATAGTCATTTCTATAGGTGGAGGATGTAAACGATACATGAGCGTGCTGGCTACTTCTATATCAACTTGACACAAGCTAGAGTCATTTGAAAAGAGAGAACCTCAGTGAAGAAAATGTCCCAGCAGCTTGTCCTGTGGGCAAGCCAGTGTGCCCTCTCTTGACTGATGACTGACGTGGAAGGACTCAGCTCACGGTGGGCAGTGGCTTCCCTGTGGTCCTTGGTACTATAGAAAACAGGCTGAACGACCCATAAGGAGCAAGCCAGTAAGCAGGGATTCTCCATGGTGCCTACTTCAGTTCCTGCCTCTGGGTTCATGCCTTGAGTTCCTGCCCTGACTTCATCTTCATGACTGTCTGTGACTGGGATATGGGAGCTGAAATGAACCGTTTCCTTTCCAAGATGCTTTTGGTCATGAGTTTTATCACAGCAATAGAAACCCTAAGACAATGAGTCAAGTTGCTCAACAAGAATCCTGAGACGTCTTAGTGTCCTACAGACTGAGTCTCCCGTGGAACTGCCTGCTTGGCTCTGTGCCCTTGCCGTATTTGATGCTGTCCCAAACAGCTTGTTCAAGGTTGCTTCATCACTGGCTTGGATGAATCTATGGAGGGAGAGGGAATCATGAAGGTGAAAGGACACTTGAAAATAAACTTCTAGAACTTTAAACGTTATTTGAATTAGTACAAAGTAACATAGTGCTGGTAACCATGACTCTTGCAGGGTCCTTGTGGATAATACCAATAGTTCTAGGTCAGAGTATCTCACATCTGAGTGTCCCTAAGAAGCACAGGGCACTCATAGTACCTCTCAAGGGTATGAGGTGTATTCGTGTGTATGTGCCATCATGTATACACGGGTGCACAGGCCTCTGTGTGTGTGTGTGTGTGTGTGTGTGTGTGTGTGTGTGTGTGTGTATGTGTGTGTGTGTGTGTGTGTGTGTATGTGTGTGTGTGTGTGTGTGCATGCACATGCACTGGTACATGTGTGGAGGCCAGAGAGAAGCCTTGGATGTCATTCCTTCGGTGTCATTTACTCATTTACTGTGTTTTTCTGAGCCAGAGTCTCTAGATGGGAGCTGTCTTGGATTCCACTGCTCTGGCTAGCCAGTGTCCAGCGCTGTGGTTACAAATGCTCTGCATCTTGGTTTTTAAATGTGTGCCTGGCATTAACCTCTGACCATTAAATAGCAACCATTTTACTGAGGGAGCTACCGCTCCAGCCCTAGTTCTTAAATTCTGGTGTTTATGTAAATCATCTGAAATTCATATTAGAATGAATCTGGTAACTGAGAAATTCTGCATGGGTTCTTCAGTCAAAAAGCTACTCATTGTGTTTTCAATGATAAGGATATGATGGTCTTCACCTTGCTGAATTACCTAAGGAATGAAAAGATTCTTGTCCAAACATCCAATTCCCTAAGATTCTTACTCAGTTGAAATGAGGATGTTAAAAAGCTCCCTACATAATGGCAAGGTATGAGTGGATTTAAAGAGGAAAATGGAAAAAATGGGAGGCAGGCTTTAATTAAGGAGGTCGGGTAGAGACGCATACAGAAGGAGGGTAAAAGTACAATATGTCTGAGAAAGCCATAAGGAATCATATTATTATTAACCTAAAATCATATCTAATACATATACGTCTACATACACATGCATACACAAATACTAAACTAATACCATATAATAAATATATAATAATAAATGATAGTAAATTAAATTTCTCTATCTGGACTGACAATGATCCCAAGAACCACAGACTATCTAATAAAAAGCCGACAGCAGGTATGAGAAGGCCAGTTTTGAGTCACTGGTTGGTCATAAGTCTCCAAGAAACTCCTAAGACCTTATAGGCTGTTGCTGTTGGCCTGGGTTGTCTCCAAGTGGCAGAAGGGAAAGGAAGCCCAGGTGCTAAAGACACCAAGTACTTCAGCTACAGAAACCAGAGGATTCAAGCTGGAGCTTACCTGAAAGCCTCCCTGCAGAGGACCAGGTTTCATGGTATCCGAAAGCACTATACAGACTTCCAAGAGAGGGGTACAAACAGTAGTCTTCCCCACCTATGATGTCTGCTAACCATAACAATGACCAGCATAGTACAATAATTGTAAGTGATGGTTCAGTAATGGCACATGCACTTTGGTTATAGCCAATGGCTTTCTAATTGGCCTTAAAGTAAGGGTAGATTCATGCCTGGTACTGAAAACTTAACCAACTCCCACAGCCTAGACAAGTCATGGTTCTTAGAGGAGAGCCTAAAACTTGTATTTTACTAAATCAACATAATCCCTAAGTACATTCTGAATACTTATCTTTATATCCAAAGATAGGACTCATTCACACTTCTCATCGAAGAAACTTTTTTTTTTTGGTAACAGAGAACACTGCAGAAAACCACAATCAATCAAAATGCAGAAAACAAGAGACCGTGTGATGTCCAGTATCAAGTGAGACACCTATAACACAATTTCTGCACCTACAGCTCAGAGGTTACTAAGGAAGAAGGAGCAGAAGCTTTGTGGGTTACAAGGAGCAGGAAGTTTGTAGTGAGATCGTATCTCCTAACAATGTCAAAGAAACCACAACCATGAAGTGTCATCAGCATAGCTGCCTAAGCAAGACCCGAACAATGTCAGTGCCAACAGAAGTGGTAAGACGGAAATGGGAAATACTCTTGAGGCCTCAACCCTAGTCAAAGAACTATAGTTAAATAGGAAATGCTGAGAATAGAAAAAAATAGTCTTTCTGAGGAAAGAACTAATATCCCAATTGTTTTCCCAACACCAAGTGGTCAGCCCTGGAATTATACGTGTTCAAATAGCATTATACAGACTGCATAGGTTGTATTTATATATTTAAGAATGAATAAGTGTGTGTGTGGGGTGTGTGTGTGTGTGTGTGTGTGTGTGTGTGTGTGTGTGTATCTTATATAAAAACAATTAAGAAAAAGGAGACAGTTGGGCGGTGGTGTCGCATGCCTTTAATCCCAGCACTTGGGAGGCAGAGGCAGGCAGATTTCTGAGTTCGAGGCCAGCCTGGTCTACAGAGTGAGTTCCAGAACAGCCAGGGCTACACAGAGAAACCTTGTCTTGAAAAACAAAAACAAAAAAGAAAAAAGATACTATTCATTTGAAAGAGATCAAGGGGGTATATGGGAGGGTTAGGGAGGAAAAAGAAGACAAAGGACCATCTCTTTGTCTTCAGAGTCATCTTTCTACAAAACACAGGACCAATGTAATTTATATTTCAATGCTTAAAGCACGTGGAGAAGAGCAGAGAAAACTGCAATGAACTGAGAGAACATATCTAAAAGGCAGGTGTTTCCACATTTACTACTGACAATGGGAACCCAAGCATCCAGATGCTGGCATAGAGTGGCAGAGTCTTCTCTATGGCAACCCAACACTCTGCTGGGCAAATATTATTATAGCTTACTGCAAGATCATGGGAAAGTGCTGACATAAAATTCCTCTTCATATGAGCTCATTGAGAGATAGAGCATCACAATCATGGCTAGCCCTGATTAGACCTTGAGGCAGGAAAGTATTAGGAGAGAAATAGCATAATACCAGAGGCCAAACAGTGGGGTATTGAATGGGGACCTTCCTTTCTTGAAAAGGAACTTCACTGGGAAAGATAGCAGCTATGTGTAGTATAGTAGGTGTTCTGAAGGGAAAGCGCCTTCAATGTTAGGTTTTGATTAATAAATCTTTGGAGGAGGCACTACTGCATACTGTATGTTACACACCTGACTACATGCAGGAGTCACAAGGCAGGACAGCACTAGGTAAAGGTATGATTACAGTTTAAAGTTGTGATTGGCCTAGGGATTAGAGGCATGGGTTGCTCACAACTGCAGATAGGAGAGAGGGGATTGAAGTCTTCGTAAGAATATGAGGTCACAGCAATTTTTCTTATCAACTATTCAAGGAGAAAGACTTTGTTGGGCCATGGACTGATTTCTGAGACAGCAGGAAGAACAGCTAAGGGTCTGAAATGTGGGGTGTGTAACACATTTCCTATCACTAAACTGGCCCTTCCATGTCTATGACTATTTTGTAATGTTTCTTATTTTACTATGGATCTGTTGCCATCATTTGAATGTCTCCCAAAAAGAGACAATGGTGGAACCTTCAGTACGTGAGCAAAGGGGAAGGAAGTTAGGTCATTGGTCTACAGCTATGCAGGTGTCAACAGAACCTTGTCCCTTTCCTGTCTCTGTCTCATTTCCATCTTCCTTGAAGTTAGCATTGACCCCACTGTGTGCTCCCTGCCATGATGATGCTGTCTCACACGCTCATAGACAAAATAGCCATGCGACTATTGGCTGAAGCCTCTGAGACTCTGGTCCCAAAAGAGCCTTTCCTAACTGAAGTTTGCTTACTTAAGTATTTTGTTATGGTAAGAGAAATCTGACTAACACACTTGTTCACTGGTTTTAGAAGTATTACAAGACAATGTTGAAAGTACACGTTAATTGCACAAAATCCAGCTAGGACTGCCAGTGGCTCCATGGCACTCTTAATCAGGGGACCCATCTTTGCAGACAATGCCATGTGTAGTAGCATCTTTTCTAACTTCCCTGAGTTCCCTGAGAAAGCAATCATGAAAGTGGCTCCTGAAATTTAAGGCCTCAGGCGTCATGTATGGAATGAGGACATTTTCTGTTGAATTTTTAAACACAGTTCATGGGGCTCCCTATAGTCAGAATGAGATTCATGCTGAGATCTGATTTTTTTTCTTCTCGAATAAGTTTAGAGCTGGCATGGCAGATAATGAGGACACTTTAACATGCACAACAAGGAGGAAGCTAATGTCTCTGGCTGACATTATCTCCTACAGAGAGGAATATAGAAGAAATGAGAGATTCTGCTCACTACTCCTGTATAAGTATTATCCAGGAAGGAAAATATTACAAGAGGCAAAAATCAAACTTTCCTGGTGATTCTTTAAAAAAGGATTGCTTCCTAAATATTATTCCAACTTTGAATATGTGGGAAGAAATTAAGACCTTTCTGTTGCCAGAAGGTGACGTCCAACAAAGCTACTTTCTGATCATATTGTCCTCCTTGCTTGTTAAGCCTCAGCAAAGGTCACCTGACACCTTGTAGTCTATTCTCTTTGAGCATGAAGGCTTGAAAGAAGAACTTGTCACAAAACACAAAGTTCCTTTCTGTACTGCCTGGTCTCAGTGAGACACTGTAAATAAAACATGGGTGAGCTAAAGCACCAGCAGATAGATCTTTGGGGATGATCTGGAAGAAATCTGGATAACAAAGAATTGCTTCTGGGGGACATGGCAGGACACATCACTCTACCCTGTCCTAAGGATCATCCACATAAAGAAACTGTCAGGGACAGAAACAAGGAGTTGTACCACACAGCTCCTCCTGCCCCCTGAGATTGGATGCTTACACAAATCAAAGCAAATGCACATGTGAACAACAAACATGTATGGGGTAGGTAGGTCCTGAAGATGCTATTTGCCAGAGCCATATTTTGGTTTAGTCTGTGAGGTTGCTGAGCCTTGGAACTGAATGCTGTGCATAGGGTTCACGCTCCTGTCTAAAAACCTCCTTTAAGTCTGGAGGCTTCTCTCTTCCTCCTTGTTCTTCTCAGTGCACTTTATTAAACATCATCCATCACCAGTGAAATGGTTAAGTCTCACCTCACAATACATCATTTTGAGTTTTCTTTAAGTCTTTTCTGAGAACAGTAAATAAAGAGCATTTCGTTAGAGTACTGTATTTTAAAGTCACATGGCTTAATATACTTTTTCTTTATTTTCATGAGTTCATGAACATGGGCATATGTGTAATGTGTGTGTGTGTGTGTGTGTCTGTAGCCACGTGCATGTTTGCAGAGGACATGAAAAGAGTTGTGTGTCCTTTGCTCTCATTGCCTCTTTCCTTTGACACTGGGTCTCTCACTGAAACTGCAGCTGTCTCCCTGTCCACTCTCTTCAGTGTTAGGGTTATAGACACCTGCAAAACACACCCAGCTTTTTATCTGGGGGCTGGGGACACAGATTCCGGTCTCCGTGCTTACAAAGCAAGCACACTCACCCTCTCAGGCCTCATCCTGTGTCTTAAATGGCTCTACTTGCATCTCTGAGCCCAGCTAGAAAATGATCAGCGAATATCTCAGACAACTAGACTCCCCGGTAGGTGCAGATGCCCAGTAGTCTACGAGTTTATTTAGCTAGTTTCCAAATGAGAGAGGTGGCACACTGGAGCATTCCCATCCGTGCTTCTTGCTTTGTGTCCATAGAGTTGTCTTGCAGGTCCTAGAAGATAGTTTATTGGTGAGACATCTTTTTTAGGGGGTGGGGTGTCACAGTGCATTATCAGAAATGAGGGTGGAAATTGTCCTTTGCTACCTATGTGTTGTCTCTTTCCTCCCTGTGTAAATACAATACATAGTGAACAAATCGAGTTCAAACTCAAAGCCTGGAGTCACATTAAAACCCAGGGAAGGATGTTACCTTCACCCTAGCAAAGCTATGTGTGGGAAACAGAGACGGCCAGCAGAGTGTCCCTAATGGGTCGCAATGAGCCCAGGATTGGGCCTGTCAACATGAACACCCTTCCTTCTCACTCTCTCTTTCCCTACCCCAGGGAACCAGATATTTCCTGATGTTTACTTACTTTCCATCAGTTAATTGTGTCAGAAATAGCTTAAGAGACACTCAGTGGAGACTGGAGACTGTGGTTGACAGCCAAGCTCGGGTCCCTAGGATTCCAGTCTAGGTAGATTTGCTTTGAATTTGAATCATCTGCAAATGCCATACTCGGGGAACTTGCCCTTGTGTGGAGAGGCACTGGCAGTTCCTATTAAGTGTCTCATTTCCATGGGAGAATTTGTTTGTTTAGGGCAGCTTGGTAACTTGTTTCCAAAAGTACCTATACAGTTTAAATTTTTATAAGTTTTGCATGCACGAATAGCTTCCCTTGAATAGCTAAGGAGGAGGCAGTAGGGGCTAAAGGGAAATTTTCCTGTGAAAGGGTGTTTGGTAGATTAGCATCTTCCTGTTACACTCATATTTCCCTAAGTTTTCAGAAGGTCCCAATTAGTTCTGGCACATTTCTGTCAGTGCAGACTCCCTGTAACAACTCTGCTCAGCTGTGTTGATGTTCAGTGAAGTTTTTGAGTAACTTTCTCAAGCGGCAGGGTGGACAAATTCCCACATTAGCATCCCAACTCCTTCCTGCAGCCCACTGCAAACTCCCACCCTACTGTACTTAAAGATCTGCTAACTTCAGGCCCAGCCTGTGGTATCTGTCAACGGTTTTTGAACTTGATACCCAGGAGGGCACCCCAATCAGATGGGAATAAGCATTCCAAAACCCCAAAGACTTCAAATAACAAGTCAGAAGTTAGAAAATAGCCTCTTGTATGTTTTATGTATTTGGAAATATTTCAAATATGTCAGTAGAGAGCTCCAGATAGGAGAAATAACGTTAAGGAAGTCATCAGTGTGCCTTTTGAAAAAAAAAATTCTGCTTAACTGTTTTTTTTCCCTTGAGTCAATATTTCATTTTTTCTCCACTGAGACATGCCCAGACAAACAGAAGCCACCAGAACTGTTTTTCCTTCTTTGCCAGAATGTTCTGCCATCTCTTCACAATAATCTCATTTGCTCATTCAGGTTTTGAGTCATCCTCTGCTGAACAATTACTAAATACTAGACTGCCCTTGTCTCTGGAGACGTTTAAATAGGCTGCCGTGATACTTGCCTTTTAGTGAAATAGGTTAGAGGGCATGGTGTATCCTTACGTTTAATCTAACAAAATCCTGGGTCCAGTTCTCAGCACACATAGAAAGGTAACGAGGCAAAAGCAGACACAGCGAGAGCTGCATGGCGAAGCACCGAGGGATGCTCTGAGAGCAGAGACAAGACTTCTTCCTAGAGACTTCTGCTGAGAATTTCATAAGAAGGAACATGTTGTGTAAGCGTCTGGGCCTAAGCATCTGGGCTTAACTCAAGAGTATAGCTGGTGCAAAGGTCCTGAGGTGAGAAAAGTTTTGCCAAATAGAAGGATGAGGAGAAAATTGAGTGTATCAAGAGCATGAACAATGAGCTGTAAGAAATAAGGTCAAGGAAAGTTGAAAAGGTGTCAAGGAGGCAGGGTCAGTTCGAGCCAGGGGAGAGGATGACACTGAACTGTGGATGCCACGGGAAGCCAGTTCTGTCACAGGGGAGTGGTATAGCTGCAAACTCTTGCTTTGGCTGTCTTTGGAGGACAGACTTTAAGGGGCAATAGTGGAAGCAGGCAGGGCAAGTGTGAAGCTAGGAACTGGACTGTGGGAGCATCAGTGAACACAGAAGGAAATGGAAAGAATTTAAGACACATTTTTATTATTGCTCATTCACTGTAGAAAGTGGCAATACTTTATATATCACAGAATTTGGCTTGTTCACTACCCATGATCTTCTTCTTCCCCTCTGCTATTCTCCTTTCTCTTCCCGAATAGTCCTTTTGTGTTTCCATGTCCTGAATGTGTGTGCATGTGTGTAGTAGTGCTAGAATTCTACCTTGCTATCCTTCATCCTGCTTATTCCCACATGGACTGCACACATTCCTTTGTTCTATCATCTAGTAAGAGTTACTAGACACTGTGTGCTAGATTCAGGGCAAGCTAAAAGTGTCACACTGAAAAATGAATGTCAGTCTAATCCCCAACAGAACAATCCACTTCATCTTTAACATGAAAACTTTCCACCCCAAGAAACCACATCTGGAGGAACTGCTAAAATATTGCATAGTAGAGGCAGCAAAACAGAGGTTTAAAAGTTAAAGCCAAGAAAACTCTATTTGTGAGGTTCAACATTCTGCGTATAACACGCCCCCATTTCACCAACCTCCCTCCTCTTATTACTTCTTATCAATGGCCTTTCATCCATCTTTAGCCGATTGAGAACTAAAAAGGAGCATCTCCCTGTGTGTCTGCTGTGAGAAGCCTCGCTCCAGTTTACCGTTCACCCAATGACCTATGTTCACAAGACGGAGTGCGGCATCAGATATCTTCCGGTGGGGGGCTCTACTCTTCATCTCCCACGGCACCACCTCACTAGCTCTTTCCCTTAAGCCACTCCTGTAATCATCCAACCTCTGTTTTCACAAATTGAGCTCCTATTCTTATAGTCCTAAATTGAACTTAGGATTTCAAAATAAAAAGCGTAGTGTTCCTCAAAGTAAAGCAGACAAGGCTTATGGAACTGTTGTAAATCCCAGGGCTGTGTGGCTCAGTTGGAGAGTGCTTGGCGGGTATGCTTAAGGCCATGGGTTCAACTCCTGGGACTTCAAGGATAGACAAAGAAACACGAACAAACCAACCAAACAACCAAACCCACAGGGTCCTGAAGAAGACGTTGAGTAGTTTAGAAGGCTTGTTCTTCTTGTAGATGATCTGTGTTCAGTTTCAGGACCCCCGTAATGGCTCACAACACTCCAAAACTCCAATTCTAGGAGATCCAACACTTCCAGGGACAACAGGCACACACATGGTGCACATACATGTATGCAGGCAAAGCACTCAGACACATGAAATAAATACTTAAATTTAAAAACCAACCAAACATACATACACAGATGAGAGAGGCGGGGGAGGAAGAGGAGGAGGAAGAAGAGGGAGGTTGGGAGAGAGTAAGAGGGAGGGAGAGATGTGACAATCTAAAACTTTGGTACAATGTAAAGAGATTTCTAGACCTTCCTAGGTATGAAGAAACTTGATTTCAAATTCCTGTATAAATTCTTCCCAGAGTAGGCAATGACCATCTTCTTCCCATTTTACAGGGAAGTAAATCTTTTCTGTAGACATTTCTGTCTTCCTATGGATTTTACAATAAAACCTTTCCTGTTATTTTCTGCTTTCATTATTCATAATATGGCTCATTCTTTGCTCTCAAGAACACGGGTCATTTGGACAAAAAAAATCTAGAAATTATGTCCATGTTATTTACAGCCATCAGTGAAGAAGGGAAACAGACGACCATGTGGCCAGGGTGCCATTTCCTTACGTCCTGATTCCAGACCAAACCAGGGCATAAGAGTCCAAAATTGTTTTTTGAAATTTCTCTGGAAGGGGGTGTCTCTGGAAATCGTTGGCTCCTCTGTTGTTCATACATCTAACTGGAAACATATTGGCATTGTTAAGGGTTTACCACTGCAACATTTGACTAGGAAATACACTTCTGCATGATGAAACCCTGTGCTGTTGACAGTTGATTAGATACCACAGCGAGCTGATTCTACCCCAGAATTAGGCTTTATTGCGAAAGCAACTTTGCATTACTGTGACTCTCAAACCTGGTCAACTGGCAGAGCTATTAAAAGCCATAAACTAAAGTAATTGAAATATAAAATTAAAAATAGCCTGGTTCTTAATTGGATGTTTATATTAAAGTCTGATGCAGAGGAAACTTATAAAATATAAAATATAGGGGTGGGAGTTTTAGTAGAGAGCATTTTATTGACAGCTTTAAATTTTGTCAACACATTTTGGACAGACAACTATAATTAAGACAGTCATGGCCTATTATGCAGACACAGCCCTGACAAGAGCTTGGAATAAAATGACCTCGGCTAGGGGAGCCCCATTTGAGCAAAGAAATATGCAAGACCGCTGAACTCTATTCCAGTGAGCTATAAGCACAGCGGCACAAGAGAAGCTGTTCACAGCAGAAGTCCTTCTGTGAGGTCACATGATACGGTTTTGCTTGATCAAGCACCTCCTGTATTGAAAGCTCTTTCAGTTTTATGAGGCCATGGTGCAAGTGCCTTGTGCCTGTCTTCATCTTTTTTTTTTTCTTTTTGGGGTTTCTTTATTTCATATGTATGATGGTTTTGCCTATATGTATTCATATACATATGGTACTTGTGACGCCAGAAGAGGGCATTGATCTCCCTGGGCCTAGAGTTTCAGACAGGTGTGAGCTGCCGTGTGTGTGTGTGTGTGTGTGTGTGTGTGTGTGTAGAATGGAAGCCCAGTCCTCTGCAAGAGCCACAAGTATTCTTGGTTACTGATCCGTCTTTCCAGCACACACTTTTTTTTTTTTTTAAATAAGCAGTCAGAGTGAATTGGTGTCAGACTCTTTGGATAAATGTGTCACCAGGAATTCTGGTGATGCTGAAAGAAAAGTAAAAGAATGGGAGAATTCTGCATACTTCGTTCCTAAGAAAGCATTTCAGAAACAGCCTTTAAATTTTTTCCATTATTGCAAAGCAAGCAATAAATGGTGGTAGAAACACCCCTTGCAAAGAGTCTTTGAGCTGAGACAATAGGAAAATAGGTCAAGGAACCATTGCTTTTGCATAATATTCACTTTGAGGGCATATACACTTTAACATTGACCTCAAATACAACTGTAGGAACAAGTCCTTTATAATCAAGTAAAGTGTTTCTAAGCAGATGGTCTTCCAGGTCTGATGCCATGGAATTCCGACGCTCAGTGTTTCTGCGGTGGCAACTCCAGCATGATGTCTGAGAAAGAGGTCTCAGTCACTTGCTTGCCTACTAGCAACTTCTATACTGTGTGATGAAATACTTAAAGCTGGCTAAATTTTTAGAGATCACACCTAAAATAGGGAGCCAGAGAAACGATTGGAGTCCAAATATTCCCTGAAGTGAATTCCCTCACTGCAGAAGAACCTCTCTCTAGGCCCTACCTCTTAAAGGATGCACCTCTCAACATTGCTACACTGAGAACTCAGTGCCCAGCATAGGAGGCTTTGGGGGAGGGCAAATGTTTAAGCCACAGTACTAGCTGGTTACTGTCTTAGGCATGTTACCTGAGCCCTCTATGGCATGCACACTGTGGAATGGAGGCCCGGGTAGCTAGAGATAATGTTCACTCTCACAGATGAAAGAGAAACTGCAGACTTGCCCAGCACTCCAGTCAGAGCTGGCCTTTCTCCCTGTTCGTCACCCTTCAAGGACAGTAGCACAGGCCTTAGAGTTGCCCCCACTGCATCCACCCAGAACCTGTGCTCTATGATTAAACTTCCTCTGTAAAGAAGGAAGTTAGTATCACATCAAATATAGACTACTGAGTTAGTAAATTCTGATTGATATTATGTTACTTGGGTGGGGAGCTCAATGGTGTCTTCCTTCACTTTTGTATTCTTTCAAGATGTTTCGTCATGAAACACTTGCTTACTGCCTTCCAAGGAATTCAGCTTTCGAGAAGGATTTCGAGTCTGCATCACTTTCCCAAGACGTGAATTGACAGGACAAAAGGCTGGTCCTCCACATAAACCAGTGAAGAGCTACAAAGTTGTTTTCCTGTCTCCCAAGCTTCCCTTCTCTACATCCACGTCCACACTTCCCGCCTGGGCCCCTGCTATGTTCTGCTTTCCAGCCAAACCTCCCACTCCTTCCCCTGAGCTGCCACACAGGAGAAAAGGCTGTATGGTTGCTACATGTATCTTGTAGGGCTAGCAGAGTTGGGTAGGTTGGTCCAGTGCCTGCCTCTTTCGCTGAAGCTTAATCCTGTTCCTGCCGTGAGAACTTCACCTCAAGGCCGTTTCACCCTGTAAAACGCTTCTTCAGCATTACGTGGCGTCTGCATTTCCATCACAGCTCGTCTAGGATGGACCAGACTGCCGCCATTGCCTAATATGCTCGCCACCGGCACCTTGTCTATATCGCTTTCCCAGCACACTTGTGAAAGCTTAGATGCTAGACTTGGCCCGAGAGCTTTAGCTATCAGTATTTTGGGGGCTATTCTGATCTCAGACATATATTTAATTTACTTTTAAGTGTAATTTCAATTTGATTCTCTTACTATAAATAGGATTTTAATTACACTCTTTGATTTTTTTCACACAGCAAAGCATAATATATGATAAGTAATCTAGTATAATACAGTATAAATATAGATATAAAAATCTAACATACATGTAAGATGAGAAGTACAGTTTTTACATTCCCCCCTTAGTGCACGCATACACGTATATCTCAGCTAGCGGGAACAGACAATACTGACATATGCCACATTCTTTGCAATGGCAATCATTTTTACCTTCATTTACAGTTAGGTTACTAATGGAATGTTTCATTTAACACCTATAGGCTATGGAAGCAGATGGATTAAAGAATGCTAAATACCCTGTTCAGGTTTTTGAATGATTTATGTTTGATATATAAATGCCATCAGAATATTCCAGTTGCAATTTAGACATGCTACCTACAATTAATATCTTGAAATAAGAAAAAGCATTTTGGTAGTCATGTCTCATCGTACTATGTTAACTTATATAAAATATGAATCAGGAGAAGAAATTATTTTAGGCATGATCAAGAAAGACAATGTATCAAAAAATGGCATAGTAATATTGTTTTGAAGTTCCTCAGAGGCAACTGTCAAATCTCTGACTACTATGACATAGTTGTGACTGTTCCAATGAGGCTGTACCCTTCTTATCACATGAGATGTCTTTGTCAGCCACCCTTACATTTATTAATAACTTCTGTAAGTGTGTATGTGACTCCAAAGGACAGGACTGGGCAGTTTATCTGACATATATTCTTATTAAGCACAGGTGGAATTTTCAAACCTCTTCTAATCTTTTCAAAACCCCTAGTCTTTGGGGACTGTGTACATCAGCATCTTAAGAATAATATATTTCTAAGTATAATTGATTTCTAATAGGAGCTATGCTTTAATAATCAGATGTCTCAGAATATCTGATAATTTTTTTTACATTCTCAAAAGAAACAAGGTTTGTATTTTATAAGCTTCGAAAGTTAAACGCCTCAATTTCTCAACATAATTTTGAATGGGTTCTAACTTGTGCAAAAAATTCATTTAGTGCCACCTCGTCATTCCTACCCTCAAGCCCTTTCTCGAGGCAGGGTTAAAATTTAAGCCTCTGGGCATAATGAGAGGATTAACCAGTTAGCTCTGTCAAAGCACACCTGGTTACTGCTGTTGAAGGAAGGAGCGTCTGGCAGGAACTGTTTCCTGGAACTGAGCTGAACACTGTGCCATACCCAGACTCATACACAAACCTTCGCCTTTGATCCTCACACTAACCCTGGGAGGTCGGCAGCGAGGGGTCATCAGCCCTATGTAGATATGAATGGACGAAGGGTTGACTTGCAGTTTGTCAATGACTGACAAAGAAGCCCCGATGGTTGGATAGGCACACATGCTTCCGTGCATTACAGATTGCTATTGAGATTGTTAATTAAGAGCCTTTAATTTCTCTCTCTCACAGGATAAAGGTTCTGCTTAGTTGGACTTCCTAAGACTGTGTGGAGCTGGAGATTTAATCAAAAGGCCTTAAGACGAGTGCCTTGTCAGAACACAAACATTTTGAAATCCCAAGGAAAATACAGTTTAATGCATCCAGTTAAATTGCCTGAGAGGAAATAGTGAATACAGCTTTCTTCAAGTCTTTCTCCCTCAGGCCATTCACTAAGAAACTGGTCACTAACTGCTGGTAACAACCCATTTTGGAAGGATTATTGCTATTATCGGCATGCTGTGGTTTATGGCAACATTTTGTTAAAGACATGGGAAGTGATAATGTACCTGGACTTGAGATTTCAGAGAAATTATTCTTTCCCTTGTGGTTAATGGCCTTCCCTTTTCATTCCTTCCTAAACGTACTCAGGCTGAGCTGTGTGAGTGGATGGGCTTATTATCTACTGCATTTCTTGTTACTTTAAGAAATATGTTCTACACCAGAGTCAGCATTCAAATCAATGGAGCAAAAATATAACATTTATTGTTAGTAAAATGGAATCATGCTGAAAAGGCTGAATGAATGCTTGACTTAAACTGGATGATAGAAATCCAATCACTTGCCACAAGCACTTTCTGGCTGACACAGGCTCATGCTATTTCCTCCTGGTGATTAATTGTAAGTGGGAGCAGGCAAATAGACATTGCCAGATGGAGAGCACTAGCCAAAGCTGTAGCATTGATTTCCCATAGCTGTAGCTTTTCATACCTTGAGAAGGGCCTGCTCTGGCTGGCTGTAGCTAGCTGTGCTCTGGTCCTTCCTGTCTTTTGAGTTCCATTTACTGAAAGCAAAGGAAAGAAACGGCTTTGTGGAGGGACAGGCAAACACCACACGGTGAAGGAAAGTTCTGGAGACTTTCAAAAATACTTCTGTTTGTTTCCTATAGCAAAATCAAGTCAGGACCCTAAAAAATTATAAGGTTAAAAAATTGGGGCTGGATTCTACCTGTTTTATTCACTTAGGAAATATGATTTTAGATCCCCCCCCCTGTTTTATTCACTTAGGAGACATGACTTTAGATCCTCCCTGTTTTATTCACTTAGGAGACATGATTTTACTTTTTTTGAGGGGAGGTGTGTTTCCTCCCATATTTTAATTATCAAAAAAAGTAAGAAAGAAAAAAGATCAGAACATATCATTAGCTCTGCTTCCTAGTGAACCTGACTTTTCTCAAGAAATTTACATCTTTCTCTCATTTTCTGTTAAGGTTTCTTCGCCTGTTTTCTCACCTAAAGAATGCTAATGAGCTGGAGCGGGGATCTGTTGGGAGAACAGTGGACCCGGAGACTAAAGGTAAAAGGATGATTGATGGTGAGGAATTACCATAAAAGTACAATCAGGATCAGATTTTAAAATGAATTTTTAAGCAGCCTAAGAGACACTCTTTGATTTGCAGTCTGGTGGAATGGGTAATGTCTCTTTTGGTGGATAAAGTTTCTCACTGTGTGACTTGAGCTTTTTCTGATCTTTCTGACTGGAAGTAAAACGGAACCAAAGTCTGAAGAGGCTGTTAATGCAGAAAATATCAAACACAATATTCTTAATGTCAGAACCCAGGCATAGCAGGTGAGGAGAGAAAAATAAATAGAATATTACTGTTGGTATTACTGTATCAGGTTCGCCTCGCAACAGAAAGTGGGTTAAAGCATACTTCTTGTTTTGTTTTTAAAGGACAAACTTGTTTACATGCTGGAAAAAAATAATAAAGCGTAGGCTGGAATCAGATTGTAATCTTTGTTAGGTACATAAAATGTTTCAACTAAAATATTAAAGCAAAAGTTGATTTCTTGGGCTACATATTTCCTACATAATTCCTAAGCTTAAATGCTCATTAGCCTAATTTAAGGTTCACAGGGAAGTGGCTCGACTCTCTGCGTGCCTGCACACCACTAGTGCAGTTCCCTCTGATGCTAGTATTCTTTATTACTGCCAGAATGACCAAGGTTAGCTGTCAAAATGCAAGCGACCCAGTTAAACTTGCATTTCAGTAGGCAACAAAGCAGCTCTCAGTACATAAAGGATCCACAGTAACCCTATGTGGTGACGTGTTCGCCACAGTGAAGGCACAATCAGGCTGATTGAAGGCTGGACTTCATGAGGCTCTGACTGAGTCTTAAGTCTCTCCTGATGCCTTTCTTCTGTCCCTAGATCTCATGCAGGATACTGTATCTGTCTCAGCCATCCTGTCTCCTTTGCCTCCTTTGGTGCATGGAAGTCCCGTCACCTTCCCATGTGCTCACCGACAGCAATCTAACCGTGCTGATAAATACTTGCTACATGTACTCAGAATTGTGCTGATGAACTAGGGCTACTCAGCATCCGAACGTTCCATTCAGTGGGCTGCAGACGCTGCTGCTACATAAACCATCTCAGTGGAATGTTAGCCCAACTGTAGAGTACACAACAGTAGCAAACTCTTGGTTTTGCGTCAAGAATTTTCATCTTACCTTTAGAAAACACACATCTAACAGGAGCTTACCCACGTACCCAGGCTTATTGCCGGATTGGAAATACCACATTCATTTGAACATTATAGCAATGATTTTAATATAAAAATTGTTGCTGAAACCTTTAAAATCATATACTTTTCTTTTACCTCATTTAATTTTTCATCTCATCTGTCTTTCTATTTGACACTCTTGCTTTTTTAAAAGGATGCTCTAAGTATATTCTTTGTTTTTCTGGAATAAACTTTGTTCATGGCCCTAAGTACAAACAACTAAACAAAAACAGAAGCAAATAAATAAAACTTCAAAGGAGCATGGGACTAATCCTACACACACACACACACACACATACACACACACACACACAAGACTTGAAGTTTCCAGCTTCACAAATGAGGTTGATTGGTTAAGATCCCTGTTTTCAAAGTGTTAAACGCTATGGAAATCTTTAGCACTGCAGACAGCTGCTTCGTGTGACAGTGTGCATTTCTCCCTGTCTGCTGACAGCGCCTATAATGACTTTAATCATAGATTCTGGAAACGGAACCAGCTATTGAATTGCAACAAGCTCAGTGGTCAGTGTCTGTGTCACTTTTCTGGGAGCAGGACTTTCTGAGCATCAAGGAGCTCATTCTCAGCCTCTGGAAGAGTGCTTAGCGCATTACCTCTCTGTCAATCACATCTGTGGTGCCTGAGCCAAATTATTATTATTTGGCTGAAGACATTCCATTGAAACGTGTTTGTGTGGTATTCTTATCTGTGTACCGTATATAACTAATGATGATTGTTTATGGAAAGGTGCCTGTCCAATTATTTTTGAAGAAACACAGGAATGCAGAATGACTGGAAGCATCAGGTTTTTGCCGGAGAATGCCTCAGGTAAGGGGAGAATGGCTGGAGGCTATGAGGAATCACAAGAGACAAGTCAGAGTGGTAAATTGGGAAACTGACATATCTCATCTAATATACTTGCTAACTAGGCCTTTAAAAACCTTGACATTTAACTAAGTTTGTGGAAAAGTTATGGGTTTTGTCCTCTTCTGTGGGCTCTAAGTCATTAATCCAGTGAATTAAGGTGTTTATCATGAATACCAACATTAGCAGGTTGGAAAGGGAGGTGTTGAGAGGCAGGTAAGCAGCTTGGGGTGAGCAGCTGTTTACACAGGCTGTGCCTGTTTCAAAGCCAAGTCAGTCAAAAATGATACTTCAAGTTATTTTCCCTTTTGGTACTTCAGGGCTTGCAATAGCGTGAAAGGAACCTTTCATTTGGCAGAGGCATTTAAATACAGCTCCCCAGACAGGCTGCTGTGTTTTTTGGGGGTGGGGGGTGGGGGTACTATGCTGAAATAAACAAGTTTCTAGGGGATTTTAAGAAAGTGGGAAAGAAAAACAACTTTTCAGCCCAGTTTCCCACCCACTTCCAGATCTCTTGTTGATCAAGCTTGTGTCATTGAAGGGCAGAGGGATGGCTTGTGGCAAGAAGATCTTTGCCTTCTAATGTCTGTGTCTCTGAAATAGGTTTAACTTTGCCTGGCATTCTATATTTTTTAATTTAAAAAGGCATGAAGGAACAAGACAGAACACAGGTTATTTATAATCAGAAAGTAGCACAGGTTTTCCAGAAGGTTCACTCACAAGTGTGTGGGAAACGCCTGGGCTTGTGCTCTGAGTTTTATTTAGCATATGTCAAAAGTACGTCATTAAGCTAAAAGCCTTCAAAAAGATCCACTAACTTGGTTTTTGTTTGTTTGTTTGTTTTTTACTATTAAAAAGTTTACTCCAAAATCAAGCCAGAAGCTGCGTTCTTTTTAAATTGCAAGGTTCATGTTATCCATTTATAACCCTAAAATGGTGTGTATCGGTGTGCCAGCTGTCAGGACCGCCTGACAATGGGTACAGAATTAATACCCAGAAGCCCCAAGGAGCTACTTTAACTCCCCCCTTTTCAAGTTCTGAAAATCTTATGGGTCTGTTTTCTTTTTCTGATACTCATCTGAGAATCTGGGATTTGATTCCTTGTCTATTGTTTTTGGAAGAGCAGTTGATTTCGGTTTAGAATGACTAGCTCTGACCGTGCGCTGCGTGGACAGTAACTGGCCATATGAAAACCACTTAAGATGTACATCTTAAAAGTCATCTGTACTATCTTCTCAAGTTTCAATTATTTTCTATCATTTATCAAAAAGTCAATCTCCAAGTCATCTTTTGTGTGCACTTGGCACATTTTGAGAAAATCATTCTAGGTCACCATACTTTTGAAGTTCTAATTTAACATGGAAGAGGACTATAGCATGTGAAGAAACAAGAAGAGTTGAGGACAGTGAAGTCTGTGGGTAACAGTAAGCATCAACAGATACTGGAAGCTACTTTGGTACGTGTTTGTCCATTTTGTTTTGTTTCATTTTGTTTTTCTGAAACTTTTTAAGGTTTGCACATATGAACAGCCCTCTTTAAAGCTGTCTGGAACAGCTTGGCAGTTAGTGAACTGGCCAAGGATAGCCCTTAACAAAGTGAGGACCATACGTTGCCATATGTTTTTTTTTCCATGAGATGATAATTTCTACCTGGACAAGAAGATTTTTTTGGTAGACAGTTGTGGTGAGCCCGGAGCTCGGGAGCCTCCTGCTCTGCCTCCCAGATGTGACCCTCCACTCCATTTATTCTCAGTGCACCTCCTATCCTTACACTGTCAAGTGCTGATTTTTCCATGTTACACCTCAAACTGAAGAGTTTCCAAAAAAAAAAAAACCCACAAAGGATAGGAAAGTATATCACAGTTATATTGTTGTTGATGGCCAATTTACTAAAGCAACCACAAAACAAAATAAAAAAACCAAAAACAAATCGAACAAACAGAAAAACAACAAAGAGAGTGCATGAGGCCAGAAAGGTATGGCCTCTACTGTGTCCTTAGCATAAGACAAGCAGCCTTGGGCTTAGTTGGGATAACTTGGGCGAGCTTTCTAACCCTGGGGATGGCCTTATTCTTGGCCTAATGCTAGCTCCAGTCTCATCTGCTATGCCACAAACATAGAGCACTGTGGAGGCCTCCATTCCCAAGGACTGAGGTGAGACTCATCAGGTCAGATTGACACACAATGGCGGAGCCAGAGAGCGATACAGGCATGTCTGGAAGGTCCTCAAGACCTTTGTGTCCTGTCTGACAGAAACTGGGCTAAAACAGACAGCTCCCTAGTGCCTCATGTGTGGTGTAAGCGAACAGGAAACTGCCTCATGTTGGTTCACTGTGTTTGTATGTATCACCTTAAGGAAAGGTGTTTGCACACACATGAACTTGTTCCTTGGGCAGAGATAGAACCCAAGAATACATTTCCAGTAATAAGGGATAGCTGCTACTCCTCTTTCAGGACTATCAAAAAGGGAGAAATCTGGACTCAGAACATTAGCAGCATTTACAAGGACTTCCCATGGCTGATGCTTTAAGCCTACTCGTCCTGCTGCTTGCCAGCAGAAAGGACCTAAGAGATCATGGTGCTGTCAAAACTTGTGTTGCACTCGGGGATCTCACAAGAGGCTTGAACCAAAGTCTCTGATACTTGTAACTGTAAGCCCTCTGTGTGTTTTCCCATCCTCATCCCATGTCAGCACCTGAGCCTCACTGAAGCACCAAGCTCAACTCTCCCTGTCATTGAAGGATGGGGAGGCATATGGGGTGCATCTGACCTTACACTTGGGAAAAAGTTGGGTCTGGGAGAACAGTGGTCACTCCCTGAGATTAGTGAGTTTAAGGGCAGGAAAATGAGGACCACAGAAAAAACGAGCAGTGGCCAAACCTGGACTAACATGGCCGAGATGGTAAGGGCAGGGAGAGTTTCACAGGAGGGGAACACTGGCTCTCTAAGGGAGGAGAATGAGACCAGTGTGATTGGGGTGTCAAAAGCAGGTGTGACCTTACAAACCCAGGTGTGTGGAGCAGCTAGGCTGCACTGAACTGTTGCAATGTTGAAATGACAGAGAAGCGAAAGGCAGTTTTTTAAAAGTAGGCTTTCCAGTAAATGCCCATTGAAGTTGCATTTTTGTTGCTGACCATGGGATGTCATGTGCTATTTTGGATGTGGGCACCCTTTGAAGGTCCAAGTCTTAAAGACTGACCCATCTCTCCATTTGGTGCTTTGGGGGAGTAGATCCTTTAGGAGATGGAGTCTATGGGGAGACATTTAGTTCACTGGAGGTGTGTCCTCAAAGGGCACTGACTGTAGGACTTGAGCTTCTCGGTCTTCCTCTGGTTTGAGGTGTGACTATTTGGTCCCAGTGTTTCTCTGCCATGACGTACACCATCTGCTGCATTCATCAGAAGCTGAACCAATGGTTTGCACTTTGAGCTTCTAAAAGTGGGGGCTAAGCAAATCTTTTATCTTTATAAGGCCAGTTGCCTTGGGCATTTTGTTTTACAACAATTTGGTTGTAAATACAAGTAATACAAACTGGTTAATAGATCATTTTAGGGAATTCTGTAAAGATATTAGGAGACAAAGTCATATGAGAAATGCTCACTAAATAAAGTTCCTCCATATGCCCAGTAACTCTGCATATACCCTGGGTGCCCAGCTAGACCAAGGTATAACCAGGAGGTCATTTTCTGCTTGTTATTTTTGTAGATATGACTAAGATTATAGACATATGCAAATGCAATTATTTTAGGTAGAAAATAAAAATGCATTCAACTGGAGTGACTCCTGTGGTTCACCAGTAGGTAGGAGGAGGTACCAGTCTCAAGTGGTGAGTGTCTTCAGTCAGCAGCTGCTTCTGTTTGCTTTTGTTGTTTTTGTTGGTTTCACAAAACTAGACGGACAGGTGGTCTGATGCCGTCTCCCTCACAGTTACATCATTATTTTTCTGTGAGACTCTGCAGGTTCAGAGAGGAGGTATCCATTAGAAAAAAGCACAGTCCCCAGTGAAACGCACACTTGGAACTGACTTTCATTTAAGGACATCTGCCTTTAAGACACACTATTGCCCCAGATCTCTAGCACTGTGGTAGACAGGAAGCTGGCTTGGGAGGCCGCACGGTTAAAGCTGGTACTGAGGATCTCACAGAAGGTGCAGTTGACCTAAGGAGGTACAGGGAGACAATAGGGTGTGAAAGAGACTCTCACATGTTCCCTACACTTCTACCTGCATTCAGCAGATGGCAGTGTTCCAGGACTTTAAGAAGATGCTGTTTATGTTGGTTTGGGGACCAGCACAGATGAAGCAATTTTATCATACTAAGAACTGACATTACTCAGTCATTCTCAATCAGGCTATGTGTTTAAATGCATGAATTATCTGACAACATAGAATTTTGTTTATTAGGTAGGTGCTGCTGTCTTTCCAGGCATTCTCCAGCCTCAGGGCCTTTGAATGTTCAGTTTTTCCCATAGCAACATTTCCTGTTAACACACACAGCCTCCTCACCATGTCTCTTGGTGTGTGCTCTAGTGTCATCTGCTGAGTGATGATTGTTCTGCTCTATTGAGCTGTTCTCTGGAGCACTTTATTCTCTCGCTGTACTTCATTTTTCATCATGGGTTGTGACATAAATCTATTATGAGTTGTCTATTCCTCCTTCTAGAACGTACTAGATGGTGATGGGAAGTCTGTGTAGTCTACTTAAGGCTATGTTTCCAGCCACACAATAACTACTTTCCAAGAGAAGCAGCACAGTGAATAACCACTAAGCGTTGTCATCTGCATTTACGAGGGAGAAACTGCAGATAGCTTAAGCACACTTCTCCACTTCTCGGAACTCCCAGGAGTATGGCATTGGGGCCCCACTGCCCTCTGTTCTACCTGGAATGCCTTGTGGTTCATCCTTTCCCCAGTCCCCAGAGAGAATCAGAGCTACAGTAAGCAGAGAAACAGTGACCAGAAAAACACTACCTGTAAACGAGAACTGCAGAGGGCCACAAGCAGGCCTTTTGGGCTCTAGATTCCAGTCTAGACCACCACACATGTCATTGGCTAGGGTTAGCTCCATTTTCTCCCTCTGTGGACAACTAAGACTAAACCTTCCCTCAGACCTGAAATCTATTGACATTCTTATTTAATAAGGAAAGGCCAGGATGGCTCTGCTTGTCAGTATGTTTCTGAATGGCATTTGGGGACTTACAGTCCTCTGGTTGAAATACTCAGACCCTAATCTATTGTCTGTGTTCAGGTCATTCACTGTGGAACACCAATGAGTGTCACAATATCCTGGGAAACTTTGCTGAAGCCTAGGCTTTCCTTTTATGTCTAGCTCACTAACTCAGGAATCAGAAGTCTGAAACATCAAGCTCTATGTCTTTCTAAGGAGTCATGGAGAAGCTTCCAAAAAGGACATCTCAGTCTATTTTACCTACACTTAAGAAATGCTGAGTATCTTGGCCACTCTGAGTCATTATCTGAGTGGCAGTAAGCAGTCTGGGACTTAAGACTAGTGTTTACATAACCTGTGCATTTGGTTTAAGACCTAGAAGACTGAGTCTGAAGGCTTAGATCAAAATCACTGAGTTAGAGGAGACAACTTAACCCATGATAGCTTCTACGACCAAAGCAAGGAGCCGAAACTCACAGTGAAATTCAAAGGAAGAGCTCAACTACAGTATGTGAGTATAATGGCCAGTCTTCATGGTTTACATGACTAGATTTACAATCACCCCAGAAGTGTAACTCTGGATATGCCTCCAAGGGTTTTCCCAGAAAGGTTTGACTGAAGAGAAAAGATCCATCCTGAATGTGAACCATAAGCTATGGTACTAAACTTAACAAAAAAGAGGAAGTATTCTTCTTTTACTCTGTTTCCTGACTATGGATAAAATGTGACCAGTCAGCTCATACTCTTGCCCGTATGCCTTCTCTGCTATGATAAACTGACTACACCATTTTTTTAAAAGTCTTCATTTTCATTATTTTTTAGCCATGTGTCTGTGTGTGGGTATGCACTCCAGAGTGCTGGTGCCTGCAGAGGTCAGAGGTGTTGGATCCCTGGAACTGAAGTTATAGGAAGTTGTGAGCCACATGACATGGATGCTGGAAACTGAACTCAGGTCCCCTGCAAAAGTAGCACATGGTCTTAACCACTGAGACATCTCTCTGGCTCCCTGAATCAGTTCTTAGAGTATAAGCTCAAACAAGCATTACCCTTCTTTCGCTGTTTTTGTCAGCTGCTTCATCACAACAATGAGAACAAAAACTCAAGTAGTTGGTAGGGTGTTGATTGAGGCCTGGTCATGGAAGTGAAAATAGGCATTCTATTAGTGGGTCAAAGAGCTGTCATTCAGCACAAGACGCACGAGTAAGATGTTGTTGCCGTTCCAGAGAAGACACCTTAAAGGAAGAAAGATTACCTTGAATAACGGCCTCACTGGTTTCTCATTGGCTGGTTCCTTTGATTTGAAGTCTGTGGCAAGGAAGAAATCTCACAGTGGGGGAGGCAGGAAAGCTGCTTCTCTCATAGCAGGAAGGAAGCAGGAAGACCAAAAGAGTCAGGAACAAAGTATACCCTTCAAAAACAAACATCTATTGACTTCCTTCCAGCAACTAGATGGTACCTTCTAATAGCCATTCAGCTAAAGGTAACTAGCCAGGGCCCAACATGTGGCTAAAGTTAGCACCCTCTGGATCCAGTCATCTCGCAGAAGAATCATGAGATGGAAACTAAGACTTCAGTATATGAACTTTCAGGACACACTTTACATCACAGTGTGGTAGGAAGACGACCCTAGAGAGGCATTCTAAGCTGTGTACGGATGTCAACATTACGCCTGATAAGACCTTGGTGTTGAAGTCAGAGAGGGTGAGTTCTAATACATAAAAGAAATGAAAGAAATTGAGTATGTTTCTATTCTCCCCAAATCCAAAGGAATGAAGACTCTCTTTTCCTCTTTATAGGTCGCTGAATTCCTTCATTGATTTAACAACAACATTGCTCACTGTCAACTCTACCAGGTATTGAGTCACTGTAGACTGAGGCGACTCTACTAAGCCATGGTGTTCTTTCAATTTATGACAGGACTTTTCCAAATACATGAAATTTCTTGTTAAATATCCAGACTCACATTATCCTGTTTTAGAAAGGCCTAGTTCTTCAAATATTTTAACATTTCCAAAATAAAGATGCTTTTGATTTACTTCAACTATATCAAAAACATTGAAAAATTACTGTGAAACTATTTCATATTCAAGAGGAGATAATTTTTGCTCAAATACTGCATACATGTCCCTCTGCCCTACTGTACTGGCTGTTTTCTGTGTCAACTTGACACAAGTTAGAGTCATCAGAGAGGAAAGAGTCTCAGATGAGGAAATGCCTCCATGAGATGCAACTGTAAGGCAATTTCTCAATTAGTGATCCATAGGGTAGGGCCCTGTCCATGGTGGTGGTGCCATTCTTGGGCTGGTGGTCCTGGGTTCTATAAGGAAACAGGCTGTACAAGCCATGGGAAGCAAGCCAGTAAGCAGCACCCACCATGGCCTCGCATCAGCTCCAGCTTCCAGATCCTGCCCCGCTTGAGTGCCTGTCCTAACTTCCTCCAGTGATGGACTACGATCTGGAAGTGTAAGCTGAATAAATCCTTTCCTCTCCAACTTGCTTTTTGGTCATGGTATTTTGTGGCAGTAATAGAAACCCTGACTAAGACACCAACTGAGAGATTCTGAAGCGTGTCTTGGGAGCAATCTCTACTATATCCCATTTTCAAAGTACACTGATTGGTGGCTCTGAAGACCCCCTCTTTTTCTTTAAAGGTATCCATTTTCTCTGTGTATGTTTTCCATTCGGAACCTCTTATAACTGTGTGACAGGCTCATGTTTCAGAACACTATCAAATGTTGATTTTCCATCAATTATAGGTCAGTGATTCTCATCAATTATAAGTCAAAGCACAGGGACTTGTAATAAAACAGGAGAGTTCTGACTACACTGAGGTGGTCTATCGACAGACGTGCATTTTTATTGAGCATCTACTGACTCTAAGTACTTGTTATATTTAAGGCCATGTAATGAAACTTGTTGACATCAGCCATGACAGGCACCATGCATTGTTATCTCAGAAACTTTGATTAACTAAAATGGATCAAGCATTTTAACTGAGCCTAATGAAAATACGAAACACGAGATGATAACTGGGAGTTCTAGTTTCATGTCATTTAGAAAGATCCACAGTAGTCACTGTAGAATCTTGTAGAATAAAGGCAGAGTCTAGGTTGTCTCATTAATGGTTCCTACTCTTAATCACTTCTTAGGTATTCAAGGGAAGATTTCACATGAAACATGTTAATACTTATCATGATAAATGGGCCTTAATTATAATGATATATGGGCCCTATATTTCCCCAGGGCTTTCATGTATGTTTCTTACATGTACTAAATTATAACAAGAACACTCTGAAAGAGTATTTCTCTATAAAATTTTTTTCATTAGGAATCTTATATGATTATATGTGTTAAATTTGCATATATGGTATAACATAAATTTTACATCGAGGTCTGCCTCCCACCTCCATAAAGTTACACCATTAAATTATCTTCTCTTGATTAAATGACCTGCATAAGTTAGAGGTCAGCCTTGATAAAGGTATCACAGTCTAATCTACTGATATTATGACCCCAATTATCCCCAGTTACCATTTTAAGGAGGACCCTAACAGGCTAAACGAATGTCTAAAAACGTTGGAAGACAGTATTTGCTAAATCTAGCACAGACCCTGTTTGTCTTTACTTTCAAGCCATGGCCACTATCTGCCCTTCCCACATACACCATGCTCTGCATTAACAAATTTTTATTTTCTTTTTGACAAAAAGTCAATGTTCTGAAGGTCTATTTTTAACAACAGTAATAATAATAATAATAATAATTCTTATTATTCTGTCATTATCATAATGACCCATGTTTTTCTCCTACACCAAATAATCAACCAAAAACATGTCTTTAGAGATAGTCTTCAAATCAACTTGGCCCATTTTGGATTGCTCATCATGAAGATGAACTGTTGATAAACGTAGAACATGCTTGTAAGAGAAAGAGACTAAAACCCACACTGTAAACATTTATTGTTTTTATTTTATAGTAATAGGAAATCTTCTCTCTGCTCTGCTGGACAGAGTGAGTCTACAGAGAGCACAAGGGAGGATTATGAGGTTTTACTAACACAAAGGAATGTCATGGCTTTAGGCCAAGTTCTCTTTCGATCTGTACAAAGAGCCTGCTGTCCATTGCCAAGTGAAACGACATTCAATCACAAGGCTCTGGTCTGGTCCCTTTCCTACCTTCCAGCTCTATGCTCCAGGACTTGCAGGGACCACATGATCCCGTCCAACCTCCTGTGTTCCCCTGGGGCCATATTCCAATCCACTGACCCCTGGACTCAGCTTCTTTCTAGTCCATCACTCTGGCAAGTCATTGAGCAGTCATTGAGTCTGAGCCCCTGGGAACCCTCTGCCTTTTTGTGTTGGACATGCTGATTTCTTATCAGTAGCTTCCCTTGGAAGCTCTGTCTCTCTTATAGTCCTCTTCGGTCTCCATCACTAGATCCTTGAAGAAACAGTTCTTTCTTCTCCTAGAAATATCCAGCCACTAGCAAGTTTTCTTTCCTGCCATTACTGACCTTCACATCTTAATGTTTGATTTTGACATTTACTATATGCCAGGACCGTGTGAGACCTCACACATTACACGATGCAGTCTGACTTTATGCTTATATAAACCTATCTAACTTACTTTATTATCCCTATTTGAAATACAAGAATATCTGAGTTCCAAAACAAGCAGTGTAACTTATGTGCATCACAAAGTTCAGTGACGTATTGGTCCAAGAGTTCAGATTCCAAAGGCTATGGGTGCTGCGGCTCTAGATTATACAGCATCATCCTTGGCAAAGTATCTCCACAGCATCCATGGCCTTTATTTCTTATCAGATAGCCTGCTACCTAGGATCATGGAACCTTGAATAGGATATATTACCTACTGTGCTTGACCGTAAAACGGTAGTTATATAGAATCAACAGATTAATATGCGTAAAAAGGAAGAATAATGTGCAGCCAATTAAGACTGTCATGTGGGTATTAGCCATTATTATTACTAGTTAAAATAGTAATAGCAGGAGTATATGTGTGTGAGGGTTTATTATCAACCGCATACGCTAAAATGAAAGATTCTCAAGGACAGAGACTATTTCATTACTCTTTTATTCTCTTGTAAGAATAATGTCCCACATGAAGTAAGAGCTTAACAATTCACTGACGAATGAATGAGCAATATAAATCACAAGGATGACTGCTGTCTTATATTCAGACCGTTCATCCTTCCTCACACAGGGAACTTACAATGGTTCCTGATCCATGTCTTCCTTTACATTCCCTTTTCCAGGACTTGGAGACTTGAAGTTGTGAGTAATCTCTGACATGCCTGGTCCAGCACTCCCACATGCCTGCCTCTGCCTTTGCCTTTGCCTCTGCGCCTCTCTCTCTCTGTCTTTCACTCTGTCTCTCCCTCTGTCTCTCTCTCTCTGTCTCTCTCTCTGCCTCTCTCTCTCTCTGTCTCTCTCTCTCTCTGTCTCTCTGTCTCTCTGTCTCTCTCTGCCTCTCTCTCTGCCTCTCTCTCTGCCTCTCTCTCTCTCTCTCTCTCTCTCTCTCTCTCTCTCTCTCTCTCTCCCTCTCTCATGGCTTTCTTCTCTGACATGGTCCCATGGGGATCATAAAGTGACTCAGTGATCCAGTTGCCTTTGATTGTTCTTTAATCCCTGACTTCACATCTTGAGCCTGTCCTGCATCTCTCGTAGCCACAGGCTACTTCTGGGTAGGCAATACCTAATTACACATTCACTCTAACATGCTATTTAAATTGTTCAAAAATCCACCTCTAAAATTCTATGACTCCCTCATCTAAGTGACTACAGTTCTTTGACAACTTTCTATGGTGTTCATATATTTAAAAGTACAAATAGCCACACCTTTGTTGACAAATGCCTAAATCTTTGTCTCTACTGTGGCAGAACTTAAGAATCAAATCCCATCTCCTTAGAAGTGGAGTTGGCATTGGGAAAGCCTTGAGGAATCTGTGTGCTTTCCCAGCCGTCTGGTGCCCTCTACCCCATCCAACTGGCTTGGTGCTGTAGAAACATGAGCTTCATCTACAGTGGGGTAAGTGGAGAATTTACCCTTCCTATCGCCTATGTAATATCAATCTTCCTTAAAGAAAACATCAGTGAATAGAGCAAGGAAAAGCAAGCAAAGTAGAGATGGAAAGTACTAGAAATCAGGGTAGGAGGAGAGAAATATCAGTGAGATGGAAGAGAAAAGTCAAAGAGCTACCAAAACAGATAGGAAAATAGAAAACCAAAGAGGCCGATCAGATAGTAGTGAAGGGCCAAAGATTCTATCACCCAACCTGAGATAACCACGAAGGAAAAAGAGCCTGGCTAATGAGGAAACATACCTGGGAAGACTCTGAGTAGGCAACATAAGTTACTCATGGGAGAAAGAATGGGTGGTCCAAATAAAATAGAATCAATATTCTTCTAGTTAAAATTACCGATGATATTTTAGGTTAACCATATTGTAGAAACAGTATTATTGCACAAAGCCAATTACTCTATATGTGTCTAGTAGAGACATACCTTAGCAAGGATATAGATGCAGTATGTCTGTTAATCTGCTGTCTTCTAGAACCCAGGACTAATGAGACCGTGCTGGGATTTCCTCAGTGCTGCCTTGTTATACCATGCACTGCCCTTGGCAGTATGAGGATTGAGTCATGGAAACATAAGCTAATTTCCACCATAAAATAAAGAATGATTTAAGTCCCAATAAGGACAGATACAATCTTGCTCCTAGGCATATAATCCTTATGTTCAAATAAAACTGATCTTCATATTCCTCCCAGAGAAGTGAGATCCTTCCCACTTTAAGCAGGTGATTTTGTTCTGTCATCAGTCTCTGTGTTTCTGCTCCACATCCATGCCTCCTGTCTCCACACAAATTCTGCTTTCCTTCCCTACATGCTCCATTCCATGTCCTCGTTGTGTTGCTTGTCCCCTTTCATCTCAATTCATGTTATTACACTTTAATACTTGATATTTACTCATGTGCTTCTGTCACTCCTGGTTGGGTACAAGCCCCACAAAAACAGAAGCTATGTGTCCATGTGTCACATGCTCGTATACATGCTGACCAGTGTCTGCCATGGGTCCTAGCACATGAAAAGCATGAAATACTTTGCTAGAACGAGTGTATGAGATTCTTATTTCCCACATCCTGGGTTTGTCTGCAATCCTAAGGAGTTTGCATGGCATAAAGTATACACAATGCTCACTACACATCTTTTTGCAGAGAAAAGAGAGAGACAGAGAGACAGAAAGAGGAAGACTGAAACAAAGAGACAGAGACAAAGAGACAGAGAGAGACAGAGACAGAAAGACAGAGACAAAGAAAAAACCTTTTCCTGATTCCAGGATACCACTGCTCCACACTGACTGGATATTGAAGTGTTGACAGACTGGGTGGTGGTAGTAGGTCTGTCTGAATCTTTGACAGGTAACTATCAGCCAGTGTCCCCTGCCGTGAAGGTGAGAGTCACTGTTCAAGCCTTCTCCTTTGCCTACTAAAAGCTGAGGACTTACAGTCATTTTCCATTAGGAAAGAATCTAGTTAAAATGAAGTATGCAGTTGGAAGCAAAGAGAAGTAATTCAGCACTTTTTATGGAGTAAATCAGAGAAGACCACTGTTTCTCTACTTGTTGATACTGCCTCCTTCACAGCGAGTCTCTTGGGGTACAGCTGCCATCTTCATGTTAGTCACCATCTTTGTCTTATTCTGAACAAAGGTGTCCATGTGTGTATTCACATAGCCCAGGCTGGCTTTTATGACACTGTAGGTAAGACAGAGCTGATTCTCCATCCTTCAACTCCTCAGTGCTGGGATTACAGTCATGTCCCACTACATGTAGTTTGCCCAGTGCTGGGGATTGAAACCATGTATTTACTTAATGATGACTATCCTCCCCATTCCAGTGTTACTGCTCTAAGGACAGTTAAGGAAATGTTGACAGAAAGGTGTGGATGCTGGCAGGGCCAGTATTATTGTCACTTTCCCATATTTCTATATATTGTTTTAGAAGCTAAGCTACTACACATGCTGTCCTTTCCAGTGGTGATGGGGACAGGGGAAGATGCTGAGCTCCTGACTAAAGGATAAGATAGAGTTCTTGTGATTTTCTGGTTCTCTTTTGGCAGCCATAGCTGCTTGGAGCTATCAGAATTTGTGTCCACTGATGATTTTCAACTCTTGGGGCATTTTGGGACTTCTTATCACAAAGGGACATCATAGATCCAATTATGTCTACACTGGCTAGGTCAGCCCATGTGATGTCATGTTTAATATTTAAACACATTTTACCATCATTTTATGTTTCCTCGGTGGACATCTGCAAAACCAATAGGAATAAAAGTGTGGCTTATGGGACAGGAGAATCACAGGCTTGAACAGACCTACTAGGAAGCTACATCTATTCAACCACCTGTCTTCCCCCTCCCACCATCTGTGCGGCCCCTGCATCCTTCAGCCCCACTACTCACCCTTACAATTATCCTGTCAAGACGAGGGCAGCTCAGGAGGCTTTGACGTGGCTTTAATGTGGCCAGTCGAGTCTAATGACGACATTCTTCAACAACAATGGTCTTGCTGTACATGCATATCTGTGTGCCTAAGTCTAAGTGTGAGGAGTCCGTCAGAGGCAGGCACCAGTTTGTGAGTTCTGCAAAGAGGCTGTCAAATGTGTGAGCCGGCAGGCCTTCTAAAGCGGTAAGTGACATCAGCAGAAATGTAATTCACAAGGTACAGGGACGTTCAAAGGACAGGTTAATATAACATTGTAATGTATTCTTAAGGATTCTTACCCTCAAACTCTCAATCCGTGTCTAGAAATTGTCTACATAGAGCCCTAGAGGATAAGAGAGAAGTATGTGTGCACCCGAGCCCTCTTCTGTAACTGGCCATGGCCATGGCAGGGTACAGTCCTCGCATCATCCTGTAGCACAGTTATTTAGGGTGACTTTCATTTCACTTTTCAGAGCTGGGATACTGAACCCATATCCTCATAATCCTGTGCAAAGGCTATACTGCTGAGCTACGTCATCCATCCCGATGCATTTTTATAGATCAATAACCTGGGGCCACAGACCTTGTATCTTAGATCACAACAGACTAAATTGTGCAATTGAAATGTATGTGTTCTTTCCTCTAATTGGTAAGAACATTTACCTGGTGATATCACTCCAGTGGGTATGATTCAACTTCTACGGCCTCAACTCACCATAAGGGATGGATTGTGTTTTATCTCCTACAGAAGGCAGAACATAGAAACCAGGAATGGGGAGATAAGCTGGCAGACAAGAACATTCTGTCTATGAGCATAAAAACCTGAGTTGGAATTCCCTGCTACTCACATAAAAACAAACAAACAAACAACAACAAACACAAACCAAAAACCAAAACAAACAAAAAACAATCACCACCACCGCCAACAAAGCAGGCATGGTTTGCTGTATGTACTAGCAATCCCGGTATAGGGTGACAGCACTGTGAGTGTCTACTTCGGTAAGAACCACTCACTACCTTAAGGCAAAAAGGCTAAGCATGATGAAAGAAGATATCTACTCAATATCCTGGTCTGGATTTTCTCCCTACACACACACACACACACACACCCCACAGAGCACACTTGAACCAGAAGTGCCAGGGACTGAGTCTATGGAAGGGAGCAGGCACAGGTAGGCTATGTGGACCCCCAAAAGGCATACAGCAATCTTGAGAACTGGGTACAAACAAGTACTATTTCCTGAAAATAATTTCTGAAATTTAAGGAAGGCTTTAAGACTAGTATTAAAAAAAATAGTCAGGCTTAAAAACATTTTCTCACTTTTATTTCAAGCATGACTTTTTGTTACATGCTCTTAAAGGGGAAAGTTCCAGTTACTGTTAATGGTTTATCCTCCTCTGTGCCCCACTCCAGGCTTGTACGTAAGGCCATAACCAGCTTTCAATGACAATACTCAATTGCTTTTGGGAACCAAGAATTCCTGGTTTAAATAGCAAGGCACACAGAATCCCCCAGAAGAACTAGCAGGTTGTGAGTTCCTGTCCACAAACACACTGTCCCTGAGCTGAGAGTAAAGACTGCTTCCTCACCGTCACGCTTACACTCGTGAGGTCAATCAACAAATTCAAAGGAGATATGCTGTGTATGTCACATCCATTTCTTTGCTGATTAGATGAAATGTGCTTTATGTTGTTCTCAAATTAGACACTCATTATGCATAATTAGCCCCTTACACAGAGCAGCTGCTGGCTTTTACAACGCTTTCAACCCAGGCCTGAGTGCACCCATTGTCGATGTTTGCTGTGAGCAAACTTAATCAAATCTGTGATGAATGCGTCAGTTAATGTGGTGATCAAATATTGAAAAGGCATTACTTAGGGAAAGCATGATATGTTCAGCCTCACCCGTGGAAGTTCAATACGAAGTCATTGCATTGTTCTGGGAAATTAGTGTCATTTTTTAAAAAAAAAATAAGAATATACTTATTTATTTTACCTTTAAATATGATTTTATGATGGGTTCTTTAAAAAAAATGGGAGAGACTGTGTTGCTCACTGAAGAGGCTAAAGGTTTGAAGATGCAGTTGAATCTAGGATGAACCTCCCAGACCAACCAAGAGTAAGGAAATCTTGGGCTCAACTGTGACATTGAAACTATGCTAACACGCTCTCTATTTTTGCCGTCTGGAAGACGGGAAGACGATGGATGACCAAGCATGTAGTGTAAACCAAAACATTCAAGAGAGAGTACTCAGAGCACGTTTCTAAATTTTAAACAGCATATGGTTTGCATTTCCCTCAAGATTGGAGATCATGCAGCTGGTTGAATCAGTGGTGCGTTGGGGTTTTAAGAAGTTGGGAAACTGTGAGGGGACTGAACGTAATTGTAACCGACACTGTAATACCACACTCTGTTCTGTACGGGTATGTTTTCCTTTATGCTTTTGAAGAGACACTGGAGTTAGAAACTACAATGCTACAAGGAGTATACGTCAGGAAAGAGAGGCATACACAGCCATAATGAGGTGGATGAAAAGCCATCGCCACAGATTCTTTTACTCCTAACCCAATCCAGACAATAGGCATGTAGAAATTTAATATGCTGTATTTTAGACTACAAATCCCTAAAATGGTAGTGTGTGAGGAGCACCCTATCCCCTTTTAAACTATAAAAGTAAATTTTGTCTAAGACTATGTTTAAATTTTAGTTCCAGTAACTCATATCCTTATTAAATACTTTTCAAGAACTATTCTAAATACCTTTGTGCTATCTCAATTATGAGTTTTGGAGTAATGTACTTTGGAGAAATGTTTGGAGAGATTTGTCTACATCCCCGTATGTATGCACACATACAAATGTGCAGATAGATAGATATGCAGTTGTGATTCGAATGTTCAGGGTTCCCCACAGGCTCACGTGCTTGAACTCTTGGTCCCCAGCTGGTGGTGCTGTTGGGAAGGTTATGGAACCTGAAGGAAACAGAGTCCTGTTACAGTCTATCACGGGGTAGGGGTGAGCACTGAGCCTGGCTCCTCTCTCTCTTCCCTTCTTTCCTCCCCATGACTTGTTTGGGGTTGCACTATGATAGCCAGCTTGCTGTTCCTTCTACCATGTCTTTCCTGCCTGTTGTCATATATTCACTGCCACAGTGGACTATAAGGCAAATAAACCCTTTCTTCTCTAAATTACTTTTTTGTTGTAGTATTTTATCACAACAGAAAGAAAAAAAAGATATGCCTTCATAAACACACAAACACAAACAGAATTAAACAGAAGTTTTTTGTTGATACACATTATATTTTACACAATGTGTTCACTTTGGGAAACTTTATGTATAGAGCTAATATTCAATCAGTTGGTATTTAGGTAGAGTACTTAAGCCAAATATTTATAGTTGGTATCCTTATTGATATATCCAGCAGACACATTCCCTGATTGGTTGAAGTTTATATCAGATTAGCCACTAAAATTTTTGATTATCACTCTGGGTGTATATCTATAAATAAATACATAAATAAAGCACCAGCAGCAAAAGCTATCATCTATCCTGTAATCATTTTAATGTCCTAAGGGAACTGCATCAGAAGCTCTATGCTTCTCTGGAGCTCTACGACACTGGTAATCACTATTAGCCAACAATTAAATAGCAATAACAAGAAATGATGGCAATATTTTGTATGAAAAACAATATCATATTACTGAAAGATAAAACTGACAAAAAAGAAAAAAATTATATTTATGTCAGACACATATAGCAAAGCAGGTCAATACTGGTTATGTCAGTATAACTTAGCAGTGCATGAGGACACAGGTTATGTCATATAATTTAACAGTAGTTGGGGAAAGACAAATCTTGGCTTAAGAAGATAAATCAGAAGTTATTCATCCCATAGTGTGTGTGTGTGTGTGTGTGTATGTATAACATATAGTATGTAGTATATAGAATTATATACCAAAATTGTTTTTTAAAATCCTCAGTTGAAAGGTGTCTTAGTTAGGGTTTCCATTGCTGTGAAGAGACACCATGACCACAGTAACTCTTAAAAGGAAAACATTTAATTGGGGCTGGCTTACAGTTCAGAAGTTTAGTCCATTATCATCATGACAGGAAGCACGGTGGCATCTGGGCAGACATGGTGCTAAAGAAGCAGCTTAGAGTTCTACATCTTGATCAGCAGGAGGGAAGGAAGAAAGAGTAGGCCAGGCTTGAACATTTGAAACCTCCAAGTCCACCCTCAATGACACAGTTTCCTCAACAAGGCCACACCTCCTAATAGTGCCACTCCTTGTGACCATGTTCAAACACGTGAGTCTATGAGGGGCATTTCAATTCAAACCACCACAGTAGGAAAATTTTTAATCATTTTTAGGCTAAATGGATCCTATCTATCTATCTGTCTGTCTGTCTGTCTGTCTGTCTGTCTGTCTTCCTATCTACCTACCTATCTACCTATCTACACACACACACATACACACACACAATATTGTAGATACAAAAGTGACAGGCTGTTTACTGCATATAGTCAAAACTTATTCCAAAGCAATAGTTTCCAGAAGCATTTTATTGATGAGTTTTAAGCTAAGTATTCTTTTTTTAAAGCAGATTTATTTATTTTATGTATGCATGTATGTATTTATTTATTTATTTTTATGTATTTTATGTACACTGTAGCTGTCTTCAGACACACCAGAAGAAGGCATCAGATCCCATTAGAGATGGTTGTGAGCCATTATGTGATTGCTGGGAATTGAACTCAGGACCTCTGGAAGAGCAGTCATTGCTCTTAACCACTGAGCCATCTCTCCAGCCGCAAGTTAAATATTCTAAATGTAATCTTTTGTTACTTTGTTGGGTAAGTGTTTCTGTTATTTTTATATGCATGGCTTTTACTATTTTGTGATGTTGCTATAACTGGACTGTAGTAAAAATAATAATTTGACCACCACTTTTTCAGGGAGAACATTATTGCTAATCATTCTCTTCATAAACAGCATGTAGTTGAATTCAGCAAGTTTCTGAAAACTACTCGATTTCATTTGACCTGGTTCTTCAAGTTAATTTGAACAGGTTTGTGTTCAAGACCCTTGTTTTCTTTATTCTCTTTCTTTTCTTTAGTCCTGTAAAACTAAGAAAATAATGATAGAGAATCATAATTATCTGTTTTATATGTACAGAGGAACAAATACCACTTATCACTGAAGAAAACAAATCTTCCTTTGAAGTGTGGCTGGCTTAGGTTATGCCTTAACTACTTTTCTAGCTGTGTTAGAAGCATTATCTTCACAGGTTGTTTTTTCTGACTTATTCCATTTGTAAAGATGTAGGAACCCTAAATCTAAAAATATGTGGAGAAGATTTCTTATCATTTCTTGCACTGACTTCATGGATTTGTACTTTTTAGCTTCCCGTGGTTCTGTAATGTGTTTTGATAACCAGGCAAACAGTGTCTTCACCGAACTCCACTGAGGTGACAGTCACCTTTCAGATCTCCAAAGCAAGCAGACAGCAGTCACACCAGCAACATCATTTTCCTTTGCTGCCAAATTGTGTTAAGGGAATAGAAGAAGGAAGGGAGAGGAGCTCTGAGCTTCTCCAGTGGAAAGGATGGACGGAGGCTGGCCTGGTACCTTAGGACAGAGCCCATGTGGACTGGCACTTCCAAGGACCAGAGCATCATGGAGCTTCTAATGAATTTCTCCAAGGATATTAAAATTATCACGGGATAGTACATGGCTTTTCCTGCTGGTGCATTATTACCATTACTATTATTATTATTATTATTATTATTTATTATTATTATTATTGAAGATCTAGTCCAGCACCACATGCAAGGTTTTCTACTGAGCTACGCCCCAACCTTTCTTTCTTTCTTTCTCTTTTCCTTGTAAACTAAAAGCCATGGTGTCGTTTAGAAAAACATGTTCACTAGTCTAAAATGAAAATTAAAAGAAGTCAGTACAGAGTTGCGCTGTGCAGTCTAGAAAAACTCTGTATTCTGGTTTGTTAACTATGGACACCAAGCTACATTAATACTAAGAGAGCCAGGGCTCAAGCGATGACTCGGTGAGCAAAACAGCTGTGTGGGCTGAGTTTAGATTCCCAGAACCCAAGTAAAATCCTGACACAGTACAACAAGCATCTGTAACCACAGCGCCCCCTACTGGGAATCCACTGAAGCTGTGGGCTACATAGCCCGATAGGCAGAGACTGCCTTAAAGGAGAAGGGAAGGGGCGGGCTGCTACCTTAAGATTGAACTCTGACCTCCACACTGTAGCAATAGAATATGCACAGCACACATTCTTATGTATGTCTACTCCTATGTACATACACTCACACACTCACACACACCACACACACAAATAGTAGTAAATAATAACAATAATAAAATAGTAAAATAACAATATTTTTCCCTGTTTGATTTAAGAGTCATTTATTTATTTTCTGTATATCAGTGCTCTATCTGCACATACACCTGCTTGCCAGAAGAAGGCATCAGATCACACTATAGATGGTTGTGAGCCACCATGTGGGTGCTGGGAATTGAACTCAGTGCCTCTGGAAGAGCAGTCAGTGCTCTTTACTGCTGAACCATCTCTCCAGCTGGTGGATAATATTTTTTAATTGCTAAGAGTTAGTGTAACCTGGCAGACGAGAACTCGTAGAGTTCCAGCTGTCTGCAGTTATGTATATGAAGCGTCAGTAATCTGCAGCTACACTCCTATTTAATTTCTTCCATTTTGTTAGTGAATACTTCAGGTTTATTCCTGGAAGTCATAGAAAAGAAATTACTTCAATATGCAAACACATGCACATACTTAGAGAGGGACACTTTAAAATTGTTTGCCTTTGTCAATCAAAATTTACAAAGGTTTCCATTGACATATTATAAATGGCTGATCAAACAGGTATAACAACCAACAAAAAATAAATCAGAATATGAAAGCCTACTGAGTCTTCTTCATGAACTCTAGTATTCATGCTGCTCAAATGTATAAAGTTATAAGAGTGACCACTTGCTATAGGATAAACAGTTAGGGGCTTTATCCCAGGAAGGCTGATTATTTGTCTCTGAGCAATTAGGCAGTTCAGCCTATAGATGTTCATCTAGAGATGAAACCATGTGAGGTTTCCATTCATGCTGGCATGTCAACAAGTATTGTCATTGTTCAGGCCTTAATTATGCTATTATTCTCCCTCCCCCCTCTCTCTCTCACATGCACACATACACATACACACACACACACACACACACACACACACACACACACACACACACAC
>NW_021620769.1:452514-469030 GCF_004785775.1 Grammomys surdaster | reverse complement strand
CACACACACACACACACACACACACACACACACACACACACACACACTGTTCACGCCACTTGGGTGATAATAAAAAGCTAGTTTTCACTTGAGGTCAAAACAGTAACGGAGCTGGGATGCAGCTGCAATGGAAAGCATTCACTTAGCACCCGGACAGCCTTCTGTTTAAGCAGAAGTGTGGCAGTGGGTTCTCCTTAACACAGACAGACGCTCTATGCCCTGTGTCCGTCACCAGTCTCATCTGCTCTCATCTTATGAAGAGGCAGCCTGGGCTCTCCTCCAGCTCAGCCACTGGGCGGCCCTTGCTCTCTGCCTCTGCAATCTGGGTATCAGAGACTCACTTACCAGGTCTCTGATATTACTATGATCATGACCACAGTCATGCGTGAGTCAGAGAGAATACACACCCAGTTTAGCCTGAAAAGAGCTCTTCAAAAAAATCATTTTTTCTATTTCTAAGTAAAATAAATGCACAACTTGTTCTCCTGTGGGCAGATTAGCAACATCATTTCCAAGTGAACAACAGAAAGCTCTCTTTTTTTTCTGTAGATGTAGATTAAGGAGAATCCCAAATCAAATGTCTGCTAGGCTGTGCTTTGTAATAGCATTTAAGCAGCATGCTTTAGAAATAGCTTTAAACAATATTCTACTCTAAATATGAATGCATACATTCAAAAACACTGTCTCCTGGTATACGTTTTTCCAAATTAGGTACTGAATCTTTTGAATTTTTTCCAAATTAGGTACTGAATCTCAAGCATAAATCAATAGAGAAGGTTATTCCTTCCCCTGCCCCAGCTTTGATATGGGACAGATTTTTCCAAGCTTCTGAACTGCCCATGTTCTTAGTGGGAATAAATTTACTGTGCAGGGAGGATTTGCAGACACTGTTATGATGAACATACAACATACGGTTCTTTTCTGCTCCTCTGTTGGACCCTATTTGTTTATGGGAGCTGGTGTCTGAGAGAGAAAATGGAAATCCATCTTTCTTGAATGTAATCATATTTATGTTTTCTTATTTAAACAAACAAACAAACAAACAAAACCCTGTGGGTCTGTAGCTCCAAAGCTTTCCCCTGGTCTGGTGGCTCGTGTCCCTCTGAGGTGGTACCCCTGGAGTCCCTGGTGGCTTGTGTCCCTCTGAGGTGGTACCCCTGGAGTCTGCAGTCATACCTGCAAGTAGTAATATCTGTAAGAATTCAGGTTTCAGCCTTTCATGGACGAATGAATACGGAGCCAGGAGAACATGGCTGGAGCTAAGCCCTTACTTGGGGATAATGAAAACCACCTAGTATATGTTACAAGGACTGGAGTTTCAAAGCAGAATGTTTTTTAAGAGCTGGCTTTCGAGTTTGTCCCTCACTCTGACTGTAGCACATTGTTTAGGCTTGGCTTTTTTCTAAAGAATAATTTGCCCTAGGTTAAAAATATATGGTGGAATGTCATGAAGACAAGGAGGGTTTTAAGATCAGCCAGTGAACAGAAGTTTTTTTTTTCTAAATATTGTGTTCTTGGGGTTTCAGAGGAGACTTACTTGTGTCTAACGCTAATAGAAGCCTACTTTCACTTCTCCTCTTTTCTTAGTGAATTAAAGAGGTTTTCTCCCAACTCTATTACTTTTGTGTTTCCACTCCTACCTTGTAGCTTTAGAATGAAGCTTTTGTTCACATAGATGACCGGAATCTTGAAAATTCTATTTCTTTCACTTTTTAAAAGCATGTGTGTGTGTGTGTGTGTGTGTGTGTGTGTGTGTGTGTGTCCAGGTTCCCATGGAGGCCAGCAGACAGTTTCAGATCCCCTGGAACTGGAATAACAAATAGCTGTGGACCACCTGACATGGGTGCTAGGAGCTGAAACTGAACTCGGGTGTCTGCCAGTGCAGAATCACTCTTAATTGGCCAGCTATCTCTCAGGGGCCCCTGCAAATTCTTCTCAAGTTCTTTGGCCCTTGCTGCCACTCTGCCTCTTGTCTCAGCTTCCTCTTTAATGTGCACACTCAAGTTTCTTTCCAGGCCATTTCTTTTCCTCCCAACTACATTTTACTGACTGCTGGGCTCGTCGTCCTAGTAGTCAAGCGCTCCTTCCAAATGGCTATCATTCACAGGTCCCCAGAAGCAGCCAGGCTCTTTCTGGCTATGGCTCCTCTTCCCACTATCCCAGAAAGACATTCTCCACACAGCCTAGAACTTTCCAAGTTACTTTTAAAGCTCTTGGACCTCTTCTTTTAATTTCTTCAATGAGTATTGCTCGAAGCTGGCTCGTGTTTTTGAGATGTGGTAGGCAGCTGAAGCCTCTGGGTTTTGTCTGCTGGAAGATCACCACTTCCTGTGGTGAGCTCTGTGCTCTTCAGAGAAGCTACAGTACAGTTGTCCTTCTCTGCCAGGTTCACAGGGCTTTCTTTCTTTCTTTCTTTCTTTCTTTCTTTCTTTCTTTCTTTCTTTCTTTCCTTTTTCTCCTTCTTTCCTTCCTTCCTCCCTTCTATATTATTGTCCCTGTCAGTTAGCAGACCAAGGTTCCTGCCAGCTCTCTGTCAGGGCTTTGATTCTGTCAGCGATGGCCAGGTCCTTTTTCGTACGCACTCTCTTTTCAGCTTTGTTCAGCTGAGCTCTGCTTGTCTACTAATTAGCTCTTTGGAGATTTCCCTTTTAAAACTCACTATCACAGAGGACAGGAACCGTTCAAAAGTTTTGTGCCTCATAGAAATTCCATATTCATCTATACCCCATACAACCATATGTCTTAAAATTAGAAGTGGCAGGTCAGGCCAATTTAAGGTATAGAAGGAGCATTGTGTATAAAGGGACACCTCCAGGTTCTTGATCAGGTATGTAGATGAGTGACAGGGAAGGGGAGGCTCACATCAAAAAACATGGACAGGCACAAATTAAAAAGAAGCTGCTGCTCTGTCTAGCGCATTCACATTTTCTTTATCTTCTGGTGTGCAAATATTGTGCTAGCTGAATATAAAAGTAGCACAACTTTAGGGTACAAAAAAAAACCACACTGTAATAACATCAAGAGTGGTCTTACATCAAGGAGGGCCCTGAGGATGTCTTTGTTGTCAACTTCAGAAGAAAAGAGAGGAACAGAGGAGGAAACTGGCAGAAGGAATGGATGCCAAAAGGAACTCAAAGCATCAGGTCCGGGTGAGGTGATCGGTATTCGAAAAGAGTCTGCCTTCTGGCTCTGATCTGAGGGAATAGGCTGGCAGCCAAGCCAGAGGGCAAAGCAGCACAAACACACCTTCCGCACTCTGCTAGGGGCTGCCTCGGTGCCTTAGAAACTGTGCTGGCAATTAGCAACAAGCTACAGAGGAGATAGGCAAAACACTCACTTACGGAGAATCTCTGTGTTTTGCATAAGTCCCGGCCTGGCTGCCCCTTCCACCTACCCGCACCTTCCCTTGTCCTTTCTTCTTTTCTTTCCATTTCTTTGGCAAGCTCTTCTTTATTTTCCAAGTACATTTTCCTTCCCTAACTTACTTCTGTTGGAAGTTGGGCTTACACCACATTTACACACTGCTAATGCCTGCAAGATGAAAGTAAAAACCTTTGAATATATTAATGCTATAACACAGATGTCTTACTTTTTACTTTTTTTTTTTTTTAGGCAAGTTGATGCGGCTAATAACGACGCAGATTGTGCTGGATGGGTGTGCAGATGAAACAGGGGAATACAGATTAAATAAGAATCTCTTCAAAGCTTCACGTTTGCTTCATAATTTAACTTCTGGGCTTATCTCAGTGGTAGCAGGTGAGATCCAGCATCACAATATTGTTCTAAAACATCTTGGCATCACAGGAAACGATCTTCCAGTGTGGCTGCCCTTCTTCCTAGCCCAGGGAAACAATAATGGAGCACATAAGGTTTCCTGGTGCTTTGCGCAGAGGTCTAAGGCACTGCTAGTAACAGGAGCTCTGAGGCAGAGGATCAAAGGGCCTAAGAAATGACCTGCTTATATGCCACACGTTGTTCTTTGGAGCTATGGTCAAGTCACCCACAGACTCTTCTCAATAGAGCATGTGGTATGAGGCAGAGGAGTCGGCATACTCTGGAATCATCCATGGGATGATGTCACTATTAAACTCATTTAATCAATGAATAAAGAGGGAACTGTTGATACTGTGCCCTGCAGCAATCAATCTGCCTTTCATGTTTACCCAAGAACCCATATTATGCTGGGGATTTTGCTCAGTCCCTGACAGGAGAAGAATGAAGTCCAACCCTGCTCTCTAGGAGCTACAGTCCAGTGGGGTGGGTCATTTGTATGCAGAAATCAGCAGTATCATGGCTAGAACAGGAATGGAAGGTTCTGTGGATCTCTGAGAAAGGAAGGCCTCTGCTTACCAGGTCACATGTGGTAAGGTAACTTCTGTGGTTAGTGTCTTGAATGGCTGAGGAGAAGCTCGACAGCTGGATGAATGTGGTGGGCAGGCCTCAAGTCCTACGTAAGCTTCAGTGTTGAGAACAATGAGAACAGCAGAGTGGCCGTGGTTTAGCATGATGAGGGTGGGAGGTTAAGAAAATGATGATGATGAGGGTGGGAGGTTAAGAAATGGCTTGGGAGCAGTTGCTGCAAAGCCTCAGGTGCCAAGCTGAGGTCTTAGAACGTTCCTACAGGCAACCAAAGCCAACTGGAAGCCTAGAAGACAGGCAAAAGCAGCCATTCTGTTCTCTTTGACAGCTGTGTCAGCTGCGTGGAAAGAATGCTGAATGTGGATACCGGGAGGCTGCTCAGGACATCTGTGAGAGGGACTTCTATTCAACAAAGAACCTCAGCTGGATCCCCAGCCACCTCTTTCCTTGACATCAGCTCTTGAGGGTAGATCTGAGGAAACCTGCAGAAAGCCTGGGACTCCTTTCTGAGGGCAAGTAGCCCAGTTCGTTCTTCCTTCCTGTGCCCTGTGTTCTTCATGAGGACAGTCACCCGCAAAGTTCTCTGTACTGCTTCCCTCTGTCATCCCCTAACAGAGCACTAGTGAGAATAGAGCCTTCATAATGTATGACTGAATGACTGAACGGCAGTGAGTGACAAAACCAGACAGTGAGGAAAAAAACCATCGTTGTCATTTAATAAGGTGGTTAGCAGGTTAAGACTTCCTTGTCTTAAAAGAGCTAAGGTGACTATTGCAAACGATAGCAAACTACCCTCTTGTATTTGAAGATCAGTGGCCATCACTGTGTGGAGATAAGACTAAGTCCACTGCTGAAGTAGTGATCTGTAATGGTGACATCCGTGTCTCTGAAACCACACACGTGACTCTGTGGTATCAGACAGACTGGCTTCAAGGAATGACTGCACAGGCCTGGTGTGTTTTGGAGGTGGCGAACCCTAGAAGGCAGGAATTGCTGAGAACTCATTCCTGGCTGCTACTGACACTAAAGGAAGACAATGGCAGAAACCAGTTTTCTGGACACCGACACAAACCTACTCAACCTTAGTCTGCTTTTCTCACTACCTTCCCAATATACTCTGATCTGGAGACTACTAAACATTTTTGCTGTTTGGACCTACTCTTTCTTGTACACTCCACTTGGCTGGTTCCACTTAAAAGGGGGGGGTGTCAAAGGATGTCATACACTGTGTCTTTAAACACAGCTGACATGACCATCTGTCAAGCACTGAGGGTGTCTGGGAGAGAGTGCTTGCCACACTCATCTGGCCAACTGGCCCTCTGCTGGACCCTAATAATTACATTATCAGAGCAGGGACATCACCCAGTTTGAAACTCCAGACACCCCTAATGGATGAAATGAGGGCAGAAGAGGTCAGGGAGGACAAACAGGGGATGGGCTGGCCATGACAGCTGTCTTAGCTGCCCTGGAGATGGGACCTCATAGCTTTGAAGGCAATATTTGAAATCCCACATAGAAAGGGTCCTGGCCACTAGACTCCCTGTTGCTTTACAGCTTCTTCTCAATCCCAAAGTATGTCCCCTGGGAAACTCCACTTCCTTGAAAGAGAATGAGCAATCTCCACACAACTGTGCTTTTGAAATGATGACAGCATTAACCCTTTGCTTTTGAGCTTTACTGCAAGGCTGGAGGTTCACCGAAACCAAGACTGTTGTTAAGCATCTGTCCGAGTGGAAGCGTCCCAGCAAGAATGGGCACAAAGTGCACCCAGCCAGTGCAGAGCATCAAGGAGCTTTCGAAGAACAGCACCTATGCAAAGAAAAGAACATGAAGGCTTTCTGTCCACACATAGTTAAATAAAAATGTCTCCTGTGGATGACAGTTGACCATTGTCTGTGTAATTTCTAGAGGAGAAAAACAAAAAGCTAGAAGATCACATGGAATAGGCTTAAATATCAACAACAAGCCCAAAACTACAAAAGCAATCTTAAAGCAGAAATCACCCCAGTCTTTCCTAAATTCCTTTTATGCTAGGAAGTATTTGTAAAAAGAATAGGTTTAGATACTTAGATATATCATTCATAAAATGTCTATTTTCTTGAGCAAGAAAACAGGATATTGCATTGTAAATCAGTCTCCCATTCAGTGCTGTATAAGCCCACCTTTTAATCTCACCCTAATGTTACTCCAGTAATAGCCGCACCACGAATGAGATACAAAAGACTGTGAAATTAAGAATAATGATGAATATACAAGCCTCTAAGAGCTGAAGGCTAAAAGGGGCAGAGCTCCATGTAATGGACATCATAAAGTAATGCAGCTAGGTGTGAAAACAGGCAGTTTGCAGCACAAATGTGATCAATTCCAAAGCAGCTGCCTCCTCCCCGGCTTTATTTTGAACGTGTTCTTTTGACAGATTGACTTCACTTAAAAACAGAAGAAAGACAGAAAAGATAGGGCTAAAGGACACCCCGACACTCCGTGGGCACCTGAGTTAAGGGGAAGAACAGGTTGTGGCATCCCTTCCTGCTTTCAGAGCCTCTCTATTCTAATGCACAGTGGAAAAGGTGATCTGCTTTCTCCCCTCTGCAAGAAGTCAACTCTTATGCAAAAGAAGGTTCTTAATGCTCCCAGGAATTCATCAGAACCTGGCTTGATCCAAGGTGGCTGGTGCTTGACCGAACCTGCAGGCAGCCAAGTCCAGGCTTCCCACCAGAATTCTGAAGTTCTGAGAGGGAAGACTGAGAGAGAGAGAGAGAGAGAGAGAGAGAGAGAGAGAGAGAGAGAGAGGACTCTACCACAGAACATAATGAACAGCCAGAAACTCATCTCGTAATAGTGACCAACAGCTAGAAACAGCGCACGGAATGGTAGCTGACACTCTAGAGAGGCAGAGCCTCTTAGCTTAGCAGCTCTGCATGAAATGAGTAGGCTTACTTCTCTCAAAGAGTCTGTAACAAAAAGAAACACTCACCAAAAATGTATTTGAGTGTAAAAGTAGCATGTGAATTCTGAAAAATCAGAACACATAAAACCAGTTACAACCAGATACAGGAGCTCATGCTGACTCCAGGTGGTTCCATTTAAAATCATCTCAAGATTTTATTTGCGAGGCACACACATACAGCTGACCACGGTACCCTCCATGACAGAGATCACCTCGCTTCCTTTCACCCATTTCTTCAGTAAAAGACAAGAAAGTAATTTCAGACTTTGACCATGTCAGAAAGATTTAATTAAAACATCAAATCACCCTCTGCTGAATGTTTTATTTTGTCTAAAAGAAAAGGAGGTAGTTTGAACACTTTTGACTCTATGTTTAAGTAATGTACTTGAAGAATTTTTCCCCTTTCAGGTTAACTGGAAGCAAAAAGTAGCATATCGTTATGCTAACTTCAGAATTTTGAAAACAGGAAGCAAGAAATAAGGAAACATTTTTTAATAGACTTTTTCTTCTTTAAGAAAATCAAAATTCAATGCTATCTCTTGTATTATTCTAATATTGTAGTATGATACAGAGAAAAAAGCATCCGGTTATAAGAAATTACTTCCTCATGGAAAATTCTGCTGCTCATAGCTAAATCTTACCAATATTCGAAATGAAGACAGATCCACCAGGCTAGTGTTTTCGCTATGATAAAGACTTTCTCCATAGCATCATGACGTCATAAGCAGCAGCATCATAAGCAGGAGCATGAGGGTAGGACATAGTTAGTAGTCACTAAGTTTGGTCTAGGGGAGTAGGGAGACTTCCAGCAGAGCTGAAGAGCCTAGCATCTAGGCCAGCAGACAAGTTCTCAGGCTCTATTTCACTCACTCTAATGGCAGAGGTCTTCCTCAGCCCCAGGTGCCAAGTGTGACACCTCACTATTTTGGTCATAAAGAAGTGTTTCTTGGGTACATATTGGCATGTGTTTCAGGGGGAGCCAAGACCAAGCATATGAAACCCACGTTGTCCATACCTGACAAGGTCAAAGGGCATTGATCAGTGAAGGGTCTTCCATAAACTGAAGAGAATTCTGCTCACCGTATTAAGAGGGAACAGTGAGGACCATCTTCTTTTCCGAGCTCCCCTGCTCCAGGAGCAGTACTCACTGAAATGAAAGACAGCATGAAAAATACATATTGTTTCCATCAACTCTGAACATATTCCTATGCGGATCCCTGCAAGCCAAACTCCCTTTGTACACGTCTTTATAAATCCCTGTGCATGACTAACTCTTCATGTTCCACTGAGACATTTTGTTCTCTGGCCTCAGTTAAGACATGCAACTTCATTTCTAGAAGATACTCTCTCTTCTGAAAAAGGAATAAAGTTCTAGGGTTCTTAGGAGTTAAGTGTCCCTAAACACAGTGGGTTGCGAGAAGGGAACCTTGGCTGTGTTTGCAAAGTCCCTGATGTGAGCTGTGGTGAGGATGGGTGCCTCCAAGCCAGTCAATGGACAGACTGAGATACAGGGGAAAGTTGTGTTGCTCTTGGAAATGCTACGTGTTAGTTTCTCATGGATGACTAGAAGTGGTGAAAATTATAATTAGAAATTATGCAGGATCCACAAGAAAATGCCATTTCTGTGTCATAAAAGGAACGTGGCTCTACCTGTTCCCTTCTGAGCTGAGTTGTTTGATCAGCTTTTCTCGGTCTCTGTGGATGTCCTTATAGGAGACTAATTGAAGGACTCCTGTTCTCTTTTTATTTTTGCTCTATGAAAAATGTATTGGAGATGTCTTATAATGAACTTTGATATGGTGAAATGATAATAATGTCCTAATTATATATAAAAATGTAATTACACTTGCTTCTATTATAGAAAAACTCCCTTTATAATGAAGTGTTATGTTGGAAAAAGATTTTCATTACAGGAGGACTCCTTGACTTGTTAATTTGAACTCTGATTCATCACTTTAATATTAAAAAAGTTCTTTGTAAGTTACTTTTGATGTGTCTCATTTATGGTTCATTTCACTTCCTGGGCACCACAAGGAGCCCACATCCAAACTTCTTTGAAAGACACTTAAAAATACATCTTTCAAAAAGGAAGTTCTATAGAGTGAACCAGCAACAGCCAAGTAAAATATTACTGACTTGCACTTGCACTGAGCTGTGGAAACTTTTGTTTTAAAATTTGAAAAAAGTCCTATTTATACATAGCTTCTTGGAGCTTCGGAACACCTCTGCATGAGACAGCACTGAGAGGCTATTTAAAGTTAGTGTTTAGCCACTACAAGTGACTTCATGACCATCCAGCCATGTCTGCAGCGAGGTTAGTTGTATCTAACCCTCGCCTTCACAATACACTTTGTGTTTTTCATGCAAGTGTGTGTGTGTGTGTGTGTGTGTGTGTGTGTGTGTGTGTGTGTGTATATGTTGCCCAATGAGGCCAGAAAAGGGCAGTGAATTCCCTGGAACAGGAAATACAAGTACTTGCAGGCCAGCGTGTGAGAGCTTCGAAGTGAACTGTGGGCCTCTGAAGGAGCAGCAAGTGTTCTAAACCACCGAGTCATCTTTTCATGTCCTCATTCTTAAAATTTCAAGCATTTAAATTAGAATCCTCTCCTTCCCTACTTGTCAGCAAAGTTTATAACTTAATTGGCAGATAGAATGTCTACTCATGAAACAAAACTTTAAAAAACTATGAAAATATTTAGGGCCATTGATACTTGGAAGATTGAACAATATGCTAGTTGCCTATAGAACAGTTCACCTCTTCGGCCTCCACAGTTGATGGCAACCTGAGAGCAGCCACGTTTTCCCCATTGAACTTTTTGTTTTTTGTTTTTTCCTAAGTAAAGATGGACCCAGAGACTGTGGACAGCCCTAGTGAATGCGCATGTCACTGTAAGCATGCAAACATGGTGACATCTCAGAGAGCACAGCCTGGTTCATGACTCCCAACTTCCCATGACAAAGAGAAGACAAGAGCCTAGAAAATGCACTCTTGTTAATTATTGTAATAAAACTTATGTTTAGAGAGCCTACTTAAGTCCCACTGAAAAGAGTAAAAGTAGTGATGTTTTAAACTAGACAGTGGAGGTTTATTTCTGATAATAGATCACTGGGTTTTGTTTTTTGTTGTTGTTGTTGTTGTTGTTGTTTGATATTTTGAGTTTTTATTCCTCTTCTAGAGTCTTCCAAGTTGCCTCATGGAATACTAACAGGATGGGGGATGGATGTGGCTATGGGGAGGTGGGTGTGGCTATGGGGAGATGGGTGTGGCTATGGGGAGATGGGTGTGGCTATGGGGAGATGGGTGTGGCTATGGGGAGATGGGTGTGGCTATGGGTCACTTCCAGTAGCATCAGTACTGAGAAGTCTTATCTTTTAATCTTAGCTACCCACCCCCAATGTTCTGGGTTCCTGAATGAAAGACTCACATAAAGTCTTTATATTTTATATTCCTTAATCAGCTCAATATCTGGGCCACTTCCTAACCTCCACGTGGCTAATCCACCTTCCTTCAATAACCCTAAGTTATTATTTACTAAATCCTATGTTCCATCTTGGCTGCCATGGACCCAAGGGGACTGCTCTCCCCTGGCTTCTACACGGCAGCTATGCTCTCTGGTCCTATACCTTCTCAGGTGTGGGATCTCCTCTCCTCCACCTCTCCCAGCATGGCAGATCTCCTCACCTTTTCTCTCTCTCTGGCCCAGGAATCCTAAAAGTTTCACCTCTGTCTGTCTTCCTCAGCCATTGGCTGCTGGCATCTTTATTTACCAGTCAGAACCAACTGGTTCCCAGAAGCTACCTGCAGACAAACTTTCTTCTACAAACAGCTTTGGGGACACAAATGAAGATAAAAATAGAAATAGCCACATCTCCCCTCCTAGCAAACATAAAACTTCATTTCCATTCAAAATCTAGTAGAGTTGATCATAACAATAGAGCATAAAGCAAAACTAATTGTGAAACTTCTGAGACAATTATGTCCAGTTGCCATAGAAGTAGGACCCAAACTAGACTGTCCAGCATAAAATAGACTCTTCACTGTTAAAACATTAGGCAGTGGAGGCACACAGGCTATTGTGGGGGCACAGCCACCTTCAGATTCCCTACTTCCTCTGCCTTGTGTGCCTCATAGCTCACTCTGGTTGCTGGAGTCCAACCCCAAGAGCCACATTAGAGACGGGTAAGGAGCATCGAAAACATTTCTCAGCGGCATCAGATCTTTAAACAAGTTTTCCAGGAATCCTGCCAAATACCTTGATATCTTCGGCTTATAGTTTATATTATATTGTTCAATGAAATCCTTGTCAAACTAATATGCAGGAACATCATGAAAATTACTATTTGACTAGTAAATACAGCCATGATTTTGCCCATGTTGTTATTTTGGGTGACAAACTAAGCCTTACAGTTGAGAACATTATGAGTCACAGGAATTGGCCTTCACAAGAATCCACCAGCTGGCTGTTTAGGTGGTTGGACCCATTCTGTAGAACAAAGAGTTTTTCTTCATCAAGTAATAGAAAAGTGGCATTATCTATAACTATGATATGAACAATTATAGTAGAAAAACTTCTCTGAGCATACAGACTTCTCCAGATGCTTCTAGAAGGGCAACAGCCAGACACTCATGTATCTTTTACTATATCAGATGTTTATGGAGGATAGTGATTCTAAAACTTTATTTTTTTCTTTTCTTCCTTTTTCTTTCTCTCTCCCTCCCTCCCTTCCCCCTCTCTTTCTTTCTTTCTTTCTTTCTTTCTTTCTTTCTTTCTTTCTTTTTTTCTTTTTTTCTTTTTTCTTTTGAAAGATTCTACATTTTATTACTGGACATGCCACACCCCCAATTTAAACATGAACAAATTTCCAGGTTAAAAATATTGAGCTCTATCTGGTGGGATTGATCAAAGACCATGATTCAGTGCAAGCCCTCAGTCTTGCCAGTGTGTGAGCCCTCACAGACCCGGCTTCATTCCACTCTGGTGTCGTATCTTAGAGGTGCTCCTGATTTCATTACCAGTTTTCATCCAAATCCACTGAGGAATAAGATGATTTTGCTTTTGTTCCTTGGCCAGGAATCTCTTGATTCTGAAAGTCTTGTGAGAAGACATGGCAAGAAGCCAAATCATGTGTAGGTGCAGGGTGGCAGAGGATAGAAGACAAGCTTTTCCTTTCTGATATTTTATCAGATAGTCTCACGACATTGGTAGAAGAAAAAGAGAAAAGAAAAATAGAAGACAAGGAGGAAGAAGAGAGAACTGAAATAAGAAAAATGAAGTCTTTATGAACAGCAAACTTATCCTTGCCACAGTTTGAGTCTTGAAATTTGGTGAATTGCTGGAAGTCTTTAGTCTCTGAGTCTTCATGAGCCCCATCAGGATGATGAAAGGCCTGAGATGAAGAAACAGTGCCACAAGGAGGCAAGGGCTCCTGTTCCCCTGAATTATTAAGCAGGCTGCATTCAGCAGGCTGCTGCCTGCCGGCCTGTCTTCAGCAGGTGGTGGCCCTCTGCTGGTCTCTGCAGTACAGCTGCTTGCTCATGGCTTCCCCAGAGCTCACAACAGCCATTTGCTTGAGTTAAGACAGACACTGTCATTACTCTGAGCAGAACTTCACAGAGGCCTTTCCTGCTAAATGCTTGAACCATCTGAGAAGCACCAGACGTCTGCTGGAGTCATTAATAATGTATCCATGCTTATCAATAGTTCCAGACAACTAATATTTAGAAGCTTCCTCAGAAGAACTGGGATGGATGTCTTGTTCACACCAGTTAGCTTCATTATGTCAGTTACTGATGTTGACACTGTGCCCAACTGTGCTCTGAGAACCAGAGGTGCCAACACCATGTTGAGCTGTTTGTTCCCTTTCTTTGGAGTGTGTTTGGAGGCCAAACCATTGTTTCTGGCCTACCATCTTTCTCCCAATTTTATGTTAAGGAAAACATTTCCTGGATCTGTACCTAGCTGTTGCTGTGGATTTTTAGTGTCGTAGGCACCTCCACTCACGAAGCAAGCTGACAATGTCTCATCCTTTGAGTTGAATCAACACCCATGAGGAAGGCTACTGCAGAGTTCAGCCCATTGCTTTTTTGGTAACCTCCTGTGTCTTTCCAAAAAGTAATGCTGAAAGCAAGAGGGCACTCTAAAGACTTCTGGAACCATTGACAGAAAGCAAAGTTATGAGATTGCAGCCAACACATTGATTTCCTGTACTAGAGAGAGGAATGTATTCATATAGCAATTTTTTCAATGCGCTGAATTATTTCCTCAAGATTTCCTTGCCAAAGTTCACATGTCAGTGTTGCTTGTCAAAATGTACAAATGATATCAATGGAGATGATGTTAAAGTCCCAGTTTTAAATGGAAACTTCATGCAGAAGGAACCATCGGTATTTTTCTAGAAATGCAACACACATAGCAGGGCATGTGTGCAAGGCATCTACCTGAGAACTGGCAACACGAATGTGGAACTCAAGCCAGAAGCCGTGAGGCATCCTTTGCTGTGTTCTTCTTTTCCTTACGATGAGAAAGCATGTGGTAGAGTGGGCAATGCTCGTATCCTAACCCACAGAACCTGGGATATGTTGCAATACAAATGAAGGTCTATTGCTCTCCTCGATCTCGTGGGCCAGCAGCCAATGCAATCCACGAGGGCAGCGAGAGCAGAGATGTTGAACTGAGGGTTCATAAGCGGTATGAGGACTTTCAATGAATAAACCACACAGGGACGCATATTCTGTGGGCAGATCAACTGACTTAAGATGATTGAAGGCTTATAAAGTTTTGGAGGACTGAGGATAGGGACATCCAGGGTGGGCAAAGGTCATTGGTTGGGGCGTAGGGTACCTGGAATGCCTCATTAACACGAGGAAGCATTTCAGGAATCTCAGATGCTGACCGAACAGGTTTTGTCAGGAGAAAGGTAATTGGTCTTATAATCTAATTGTGGTTATGTGACATTCCTCAGGTAGAGGTGTATGTGTGGGCTTAGAGTTATCCTGACACAGTCAGAGAAGGAGAAAGCATGCTCAAGAAAGATGAAAACAAGCTCAAGAAGGAAGTCTCCCATACTGGGCTGAGCTGAGAGGCTATCTGGTCATGGTGGATTTCTACCTTAATTAGCAGAGTCTTCCCACAAAGATCACTTAATTGAATACAACTTGTGTGGTAAATCATATGACCTTCAGTTTGTGACACTCCTGAATTATCCAGGCGGGTGTAATGTAATCATGAGTTACCCTCAGAGATACTTTGCTGTGAGAATGTGTTCCCTGCTTGCTAAAGGCTTTATAGATGAGAGAACCACAAGGGATGCAGGCACCCCCAAAAACCAGAAAAAGAAAGAAGTGGTTACTCCAATAGAATTCTCCCGGCAACTTGATTTTAATCAAGTGAGACCCATTTTTTTACTAAGTCAGCAAGTTTGTGTTTCTTAAATCCATTTGGTTTGTGAGAGCATGTAAGGCAGCCACAGAAAACTAATATACAATTGTTTCCAGAAACCACTGGTAGCACCACATTCTTAAGAGCAATATAGTTCTATTTCTCAAAAACAATAACATATTTCCCATGTTTCTTCATGAAGAAATTTATCTTTTTCAGATTTTCTTCAGAGAACAATGTCTTACATACACATACACATTTCTGTTCTAAAAGCAGAAAGTAAAAGTACCCAATAGTGTAGGGCGTGTTGAAATAAACTATGGAATATCATTATGCTTTGAAGAGAATGTAATTAATGTTCTGAGGGCTTCCTCAGACAAACAAAGAGCTTGTGGTTCTTGACAGATGGACAGACACAGACAGATAAAATCAGAGATAAGCTTTCATAATAGTATGACTCCACAGTGCACAGTGTAAGCAATTATATAAGTTCACTCCGCCAGTGAATGAGCCAGTTCAAGCCAGCTTTACTATATGAAAGGCAGATTTATCGGGAAACTGTGGTCTGGCAAGTTCACTGGAGCCAAAGAAGGAAGCCAGGGAAGTACCCATGGGAAGAGAGAGAGAGGAGAGGGGGAAAGAGAGAGAAAGACCATACCTGCAGAGAGAGACAGAGAGAAAGAGGGGGGGAGGGAAAGAGAGAGAAACAGAGGGAGAGAGAGAGGGAAAGAGAGGGGGAGGGAGGGAGGGAGGGAGGGAGGGAGGGAGGGAGGGAGGGAGGGAAAGCAAACTGTCTGGATTGTACAAGGAAGAGCCTCTAGGGAAAGGGCACATCAGCCCCTAGGCAAAAAAAAAAAAAAGGAAGAAAAGAAGGTATGCCTGGTAGGGACTGAGGAATGCTGGGAGAACCTGAAGTCCAGGTCTACTTTGATATGTAAAATATGTACCTCAGCCCCTTGTCTGGTCTGAAACCAAACATGCTATTTATGTGTGTTTGCCAGAGTAAATGATGAAAAATATTAAAACTGCACACTGATCATTTCCAAAATTAAATGTATTATTTCACTGTTCAGACAAGGCTGTCAATAATTCTCTAGTAAAAACCAACTGGGAAAAATGATTCTCCCTGGTTCAAGACAGAGGACTTGGAGACCTTCTTTCCTGGGTCCGTCCTTTGCTTTTAAAATGAGTCATGGAAAGTACTGAGGGTTTCTGAGCTGTAAGATAGATGTCTTTGCAATAAGGAAGCTGGCCTGGGGCACAGATGACAGCACCCAAAACCTTCTCTAACCCTGGATAGAACTAACATCTAGTTGCTGTGCTGTTTTTGTTGTTTCCTTGGCAGGGATATGACTCCTCCTTCAATGGAGGACTCTCCTGGGATGAGTTCTCTGTGCGGCACTTGTGGAACAGAGTGGATACATGTTAGCAGACCACAAAGGAAACGTCCATGGTAGTTGATGGCTTGAGATAGAAAAAGTGAGACCCCAAATGGAGGCTCAGAAGAGAGAGAGATAAACCACACACCTGAACTGTCTATTTACATTACTAATGAGGACTGGAGAGGGGAGAAGCGAGAAGGGGGGGGAGAAAAGCTGAAGAAGAGGAAGAAAAGGAAAAGGAGAAAGGGGAAGGAGGAGGGAAAGGAGGTAGGAAGGGGAGAGGGAGGGGGAAAAGGAAGGAGGAGAGGGAAATGAGGAAGAGGAGGACAGGAGGAGGGGAAGAAGGAGGAGGAGAAGGGGAAGAAGGAGACAGAAAGAGAGAGAGAGAGGGGGAGGGAGGGAGAGGGGGGGGAGGAGGAGGAGGAGGAGGAGGGGAGAGTGAGAGGGAG
>NW_021620769.1:439920-452414 GCF_004785775.1 Grammomys surdaster | reverse complement strand
GAGAGGGAGAGGGAGAGGGAGAGGGAGAGGGAGAGGGAGAGGGAGAGGGAGAGAGAGAGGGAGAGGGAGAGGGAGAGGGAGAGGGAGAGGGAGAGAGGGAGAGAGAGGATATTTGAGAATAAACTGATATGTTCAGAAATTGGGTCTGACAGAAACGGCTAGAGAGACAATGAGAGTCTTAGATTCTCAAGAGAGGAATTAGGGAGAACTTGCAAAAATCACTTGAAAGGTTTTTGTGTGCTTCAGTGCACACCCTTTCCCTGGTTATAATCCATCTGGCAAAATTTGACTTTCACCAAGGCTGTCAGTAGTTATTTTGGCCAATAAAATACTCAGGGAATGTTTCACCATGGAGCAGAAGACAACACCCAAGGCAGATAGATAACCTAAAACACTTGGAACCCAAAGATACTTAATAATTCTAATCTTTTTTTCCTTGTCTCCAATCTACACCTAAAGAACTCGCAGTGAAAGTCAGACCACATCTTCTATTTTAGTAAATGTGGGGATGGATTAACTTTTATGGCATCATCAGGGCCTACGCTAACACCTGCCTTGAATATGGTTGATAGAGTCTTAAAGTTCTTGATAAATTTCTGCATACAATATACAGATTTGAAGATTTCCTAAGCCTGCCAATCAAGAAGCATTTCCTAAATACTTACGACATATCTAAAACATCATGGAAAGTGATAGACCACATAACAAGAGTTCATGAGTAATAACCATCAAGTGTGCCTAAACACACTCATTTACATTTTTAACAATACAATGAAGCTAAAGATTGCGCTGTGCAGTTAGAAGTCAACCGTACATATAATAATGCCTTTCGTCTTGCCAGTGATCGTTACCTCCCATTAGACCAGGTACTGGCCTGTTGGCTTCCTGCCTTCAGCGCTCCCATCAGTAAAACCTGTTCTTTACTTCCCTGCTAAATTAATCATAACGAGGCAGAGCTCTGTCTGGCACAGTGCCTGGCACAGATAGAGGCCTAAGAAACACTTGTTAAACGAACAGGTCTATCAGTGATTCTTTCCCATTACACACAATAGTTCAGTGTCTCATTATTTCCTATTTATCTTCCTAGCCTTCTACCTCGTATCTACTTACTGCTTATTATGTTCCCGAGCTCCGGCCCTGCTCCCGTTGCTATCTCTCACTGTTTCCCTTCCTCTCCAGACATTTTGATTCCACCCCCAGAAGTTTACCTTTGCCCACTTTTTTCAGAGCATTTATCAAATATCACCAGCTCTTTCTCTCAAACACTCAAACAAGAAACAATAATGCTCACTCCCATCTTCCACACAAACTTTATCTTCAGCTTCTCACATCACTAACTAATTAGTTTATCTAATATTCACAATGTAGTTTGTACCACACCGCCATGCATAGGTCAGGGTTTTTTGATGCGGACAACAGAATCCACTGTGCCTACTTTTAAGCAAGATGACGTTCATTGCAGGCTATTTCATAGCTCCTGGGATTTCCAGGCTGACCATCAGACCGAGCTTTAGCCATTCGCATTCAAGAACTGTGCATCTGAGAAGAGCTGCTTGGCTATACCAAGGGAGTGAGCTGTACAGAAGCTCGACTGCTGTTGCCTCCCTTCTGTTCCTGGTTCCTATGACACCAGGGGCCAAAAATAGAATCTCACAGTTCTAATGCCTTGAGAAAATCAGATGTTTCCACTAAACATTCAGTCTGTCCACACGTGACCCCAGCTCTACAGACCACGTTGCAGGGACACGGGCCTGGGGGAGCCTAGTGCTTATGTGGAATCCTATCTACACAAGAAGTGGTAGAAGTGGATCAGTTAGGAGAGTACGGGTTCTCCCACCACAATCCCTGCCACATTTACTATCCTCCTGAAGATATAAGCCGTGTCTCTCCATCTTTGCCTCTCCTGTTTGCCCACGGGAGGGAACCTACCTGGTGAGTATGTGGTCAATGACGAGACGCATGAGTAAATTTGCAGCAGGCACACAAGGAACAGGTACATGATAAAGCAGAGCTTAGAAAGGAGCAGCAGAAATGCAAAACCCTTGCTGTTTCTTTTACGGAATTGTTTGATTTAAATCTGCAAATCAGGCCCCTTTAACCTAAGTAATGCAGTTCACCAAGCTCTGTGGAGAGATGAGTACAGGAGGCAGGGCCCACACCAGCTGCGCCCGCTCCCTTCACTGATCATAAAAAGTTGCTGGAATTTGTGCTTCAGGAAAACACAATGTGTTGAATTGCCCCTTCCTGAGAAGAATGCTTCTTTAGAACTTCTGGAGTCTACAAGTTTAGCTTTTACAACTGATAATATTTTTAGTTCCTAGATTTATAAGTCACTGGAATAGGTTTACATTTTCTCTTCAGTTTCTACCTAAGGGAACAGCATTATCAAATTGAATAGAATCCTACTCAGTAGCTAATAAAACAGACTTCAGTAGTGTTCTAAGAAGAACTCCAAGAGGGCAAAATGGTGAATGTTTGGTATGAATGATTACTTAGGCAGAAACTACTGATAATTAAAATTATCAGTATTGAACTATTGAAATAACTATCATCAAGTGATAAAATCATAATGACCATCACTGAAAAGGACTCCACTTCATATGTACCCACCAGGGGTCATCGTCATCTCTAACTCCTCAGCTCCTCCACGAATACGGCCTTTTTGCTCAGTCCTTTCTGTCTTCTCGAATGAGTTGGTGACAGACTATCACTCCAACTCCAAGTTATCAAAGAATCCAAAGACATCATCTGGGATGAGATCTAATGAAAGTGATTGCCAATACATTGTTAATTTAATGGACACTATTGAAATATTTCAATGAATTATGTAAGTGTATTTTGACTTCATGAAATATTAATTTGCTAAAAAAACAAATAGTAGGGGAAAGGCAGCCACTTTTGCATGGTCCTTGGCAATTCACCACAGTAACAACAATTCTGAGAGGAGGTGGTGCGAATGTGCCCCTGGCTCAAAGGCTTAAGATCCTATAGCTCACAAGTCTCCTATTGATGTTCCCATGAGTCAGATCCAATAGAAGACTGATGGAGGCCCAGGCACCAAGAGACACAGCAATGACTCTACTCAAACATACACAAAGGTTAAAGTGACATTCCAGAGCCTGAAGAGGTCAGCTCAGAGCCTTTGGATGATTCCACCAGACCCCCTCCTTTCCCGGAAGGGAGAGGTTGTTGGAAGCACATAGGCACCCCTTAACTCCTGGAAGAGAGAGGTTATAGAACATTCGGCACCCCTCTCCTCCAGAAGAGAGACGCTGAATTCCATTCCTCAGGAAGACCACAGGGGGAACAGGGCATGTAGACACATTCCTCAGGGCAGGCAGATTCTCTCATTCCCTAAGGACCCACCCATCTCATTCCCTAAGGACCACTCAGTTTAAAAGTCTCACTGTTCTGCCAATTACATTGTGCCTAGTGGCCTTTGCTCTATTCCACCCCTGAAAACTGTATAAAAACTGGCCTACCAGCTGCCTGAGGTCATTGCCTCTTCTATCGGATGCAGGACAAGCCCAGCATGCTGTAAAAATAAACTCCTCTTGCTTTTGCATTGATCTCTGGCTCTGCATGGTTCACTGGGGGGTAGGAGTGTCCCCGGTAGCTGAGATTTGTCAGAGTCTTACAAGCCCATGCCATGTTCAGGAGCTCAGTGTCACTTGAGATTAAGAATAAATGCCACCCAAGATCATCTGCCTCACCTTCCACACAGGTTCTTGTGTGATTTGTTTCTATTACTTCCATTTGGATCAGATTCATAAACATACTGGTGACTGGGGCTGTCAAACACAACTGTGCATATATTGCCAACATTTAAAAATGATTTGAAAGTGTATTTAGAAATGTGAAGTTGTATATCAGTAACTTCTGATAACTAGCAGAATCTTCGAGTCACTAGTGCTTCTTTTTTAATAAGTCTCCTTATGTGCTCAAAACAATTCATGAGGCTCAGCGAGGAGGAGAGTGAAGGCCGGAGATGGTTTACCTGGAGTCCATCGAAGCATGGAATGATCAAACAAATCCATGCAGTGCTCAGGTGCCTCTGCAGTACCCGATCCAGGAGAAAGCTTGCCCGCTTCCCAAAATCACCCCGTTAAATGCTGTGCCTTATGCTGGAGAATCTAACTGTTCAGTAAACTAACAGCCCTCTTCACGTTTTCCGGTAGAGAACATCGTTCTCAGAGCTGATTGCCTACTGTTAAAGCAAGAGAATCCAATAACACAAAATTATTTTAATAATTTCTAAAGGAAGTTTAAATGATATGTACTCGATCAGGGTCGATGAAAACGGCCCCGGTGTCGAAGGGCAACAGGTTGCTAATAAATACAATAGTTTAGGAAAGTGCCATTGCCGTCGTGGAAAAACTATATTCTGGGCAAAATAATACCACTGTAATTCATTTTTGAAAGCTATTGAGACTTCTTGGATGAAGAATGTAGTTATTAAAGGCAAAAGTACACAATATGTTGTAATGAAATGTTTGTGCTTCACACTTCATTAAATGCTTTGTAGGCCTCTGGGGAAATTCCATCTCACACTCCTAGAAGCAGTGTTTGTACATGGTGTGTCAGTAGAGGGAGTGTGTGGAGTACTGTTTAAAAGATAAAGTTGCTACAACTTCCACATAGTCCATATTTAAAACACTAAAATAAGGCATGCAGGCATGTGCCTAACACAGGCAGATCAACACAGGAAACTCCACTTCTTGTGCCTCCAATTACTCTTCTGTGTTACTGAAATTCATTTCCCCCTTCACGTAATTTTAAAAACAATAAATCTTGGATTCCTCTTGAAGTACAAGGTAATTGAGAAAAGCAGATACTTTAAAACAGTGAGCTCATCTGAAAAGGTTCTGATTCTAAATTCTATAACCACAGTCAGCTAACAGCATATGTAGGACTGAGAATTCAGAAGGTTAATAAGGTTTAGAATGTGCCCACCATCCAATTTACAGTAATTTGAAACTAACTATATTAAAGTGAGAAGGCTAGGCTGACTCCATGACAGGCTTCAAATGGACAGTTAAAGAGACTAGGCCTAAATCTCTGACTCCGAGAACTGGGCAATTCCAGGCAAGTCCAGGCCTCAGAAGCTGCCCTGCCACCCTGCCTGAGGCAAGGACACTGGGTCAGCAGCAGTTTCCAGACTTCCTCAGCTACTTCCTCAGCCAACAGTTTCCAGACCTCTCCAGCAAGTTTCCAGACCCCACACCCCAGTATTGAAATGTCAGTGGAGATGGACTCAACAGATTAACATAGAGGTCACCTGCCCTAAAGTTCCCTACTGTGCTTTAAATCAGGCCTGCAAGCTCATTTGGTTGTCTCTCTGCCTTGGTAATGAGAGACCTCAGCAAGCTGGAGTTGTGTAGAATAAAACATGCTTTGTGTTTACATACTATTTGAGTCCAGAGTATCATTCTTCAGTGAATTAAGTACCCAAAGAAATAGACAAAGATACCTGATTCTTATGTAATTGAAATATCCACTTAGAACTATCCAAAACTGGCCGGAGTTGATGGGCTTATTAGTGACACTGTTGCATAAGAGATGGGAAGGACTGTGTGGTCACTAAGGAAATGAAGCCGTGGGCGGGTGTCCACCGTGGACACCCGCCCTTGGCAGCACCTTGTTTTGCTCCCTGTATCTTTCTTCCCCTGGGCAGGAGAGTAGCTTCCCCATTTTCTGATCTAAACACACAGATCAATATAGGGTTTCTAAGGAAAACAGAGCAATGAAATATAAAAGGGAATCATAATCAAAAACAATATCAACAGAAGAATACTAACTGCGAGAGACCCTGGTTCATAACCCTCCAGGTAATGTATTAATGTCAGGATACTTGGTAAAACACTATGGGAGATTTCTAACAAAGCATTCCTTTGCCTCAAGAATATTTTTTTTCTCCTCAGGAAGTATCTTAAGCTTAATGGTTTTTCTCCAGAGCTAGAATTTCATTTTGCGGCTTTACTGGGAATTTACTCAACAGGAAAAGTGTGACTGACCCTGAGTTTCTCATTGAGAGCCACAGCCTTTCAGGGACTCATCTGGCTAAAGCTTAAAAAAACAACAACACAAACAAACAAACAAAAACAAAACCCAACAACAACAACAAAACCCCTCCAGGTCCTATATAGACTCTGGTGCAGGTTATATGAAGCCCACAGATTGAGCTTGGATGAACATAGAGCGTGTGCATCCCTTTCGTTAATAAACTGGATCCTTAACTGGGTACTGAAGGATGATGTTCAAAATGACAGTTCTACACAGGACGGGGGATGCTCCCGACTGCCGTCAGCCTTTGTGCTGCCATAGCGACCCTCCTCGATACCTATTTTCCTTCCGACTTCCCTGCTTAAAATTATCAAACGAAGGTGATATCTCGATACTCCTATTATCTGCTGAAGTAATAATCACATACATTACAGTGTAGTAGTTACTATGACAAGTTTTCCAGAAGCAAATGTTCAGTTTTCTCATGCCTTCCTTCATCTGGCTCCCGAGGAACCTCACAGAGCTGTGTGGGGCAGCAAACCTGGCTGTGTACTTGGGAACCGCTCTCTTCTGGATTGTACTCCAGCTATAACTCAGAGCTTTGCCGACTTGGTTGAATTCTGAGTTTTCTCACTTGTAAAATGAGGAAAGGAATAAAACCACTTCCCAGGGTTGCTTTTCAAAACGGGATGAGAGTCTATCCATGCAAAGCATGTATAGCATGTGTAGCGGGGCTGTCCTATCCATGTATACTCTCATTTTTACCACGCCACAGGCTTTACTGCTTTCACTTCTCTGAGCACCGCCTCTAAGGCTCCGTCTAGAGTTTTTCACACGCTAACTGTCCAGCCTTTGAGCAGCTGCCCTTGTCAAAGTTACTAACGTGATACAGTATTTAGAAAAAATAAGGACCTTTAGTCCATCGCTATTATTTTGAAGTCATTTTAGAAGACACTTTGTCCCTCAGAAATCTTGGCAGTCGGTCACTAACTGTGTGCACCCTTTAGTGTGAGTGGGAATATTGGTGGTGGCAATATTCAGTAGCCCATAAAGTGGAACAGAAGCTGTGACTGTCTCTGATGAGGCTTTTCCTGCCCTCTACACCCCCATGGGCCCACCACTTCCTAGCTCTCTCCTTCAGTGACCTGCCTCATCCCCATCTACGGAATCCAGAAGAAGATGCCCGAAGTGACAAGATTCTAATATCAGCTTTCTCAGTTAGAAGTAGAAAGAAGTCACAAACCACATAAGTTGTAATAAATCAAAATATGCTTTTTAGCTTTAATGGTACCCTTTGGGTCACTTGTAAATTATTTCTGTTCTTTCTATAACTTATAACTATAACTTCTACTCCCACTTCCTAGAGGGCCACATACTCTCTACTATACAAACTGAGAGTATGCTGACTAACAGGTAAGTTGACCTGGTGGGTAAGGCTAGCATCAGTCATCCATATGTCCTTCTGTGGTTCTCCGGAGGGCTTGGGTTTTTCAAGCCTCACTATAGGCAGTAACACTTCAGAGTGTGCAGAGCCAAGATGGAGCAAAGCTGCTGGTCACTGAACGCATGAGGGGGTGCACTGTAACTTTAGTCTGCTCAGTGCACATCGTTCACTCCAATGTTAAGGTTTTAGTGTCCTCCCTTTAAAAGTCGTGCTTTAAAATGCAACAGCCGGTGTGACCATGTTTGGAGGTGGGGCCTTCCAGTGCTAACTGCATTGTTGGGAGCACCTCAGGACTGTGATTAGGGAGGACTCACTGTAGTTGTTGAAGTTTTTTTTGACACTGCCCTTCCTACCATATGAGGAGGCAGTGTTCTTCCCTTCTGGGAGATGGAACATTTGAGAAATCTGAGAAGCGGATTCAGTATTCTCAGCAAACGCTGAGCGTGATGTGTCCTTTACCTTCGGCTCCCAGAACTGTGAGAAGTGTGTGTGTGCTCTCTCTGAATTTTGTTCTCGAGCACAACAAGCTGGGACATCTCCTCTGACAGGAGCACAGCATACTTGTCAAGGATTTGTGTATCTTTCTCAGTCTCTAGGCAGCTCACAGTGACTGGCTTGAAGGTAGATAAATTATTGCATCAGTAATAGTGTGCTTCACATTGAAGATATTTTACTTAAAAGCTTGAAAAAGTATCTATCTTGTAGTTGTTGTTAGTGGAGTAGACAGAAGATGAGCTCCAAGCTGAAGAAGGCATTTTTCCTACTGAAAAAAATGGCATAAACTCTTCTTATAAAGGAAAAGCAGAATCACATGACTCCATGGAATCTGGTGCTGTTTCTCAGTACCCGGATAATCATTTCTGACCATTCTTTCCATACAACAACTTATATGACCTTGATTAGGATGAATTAGAGTTCCAGGCAATGTAACCTATTCCCCTATTCCCCTAAGTGAGGAAGGACTAGAGAGAGACCATAAAAGGTGTGTGTCATATGAGGAACACTGAACAAGGGGGTATGTAGTGTGAACTGTGCTTCTGAAGTTAGCTCTGCTATTACAGAATTGGAGTGCTGAGTTCTTGTGAGTCTAGCCAGTCTCTTTCCTCACCAGCTGAAGTGTTTATTATATCGTGTTGTAGCCTCTTGTGACTGCCAGCCAAGTAGAACAGGGTACCGCTTCCCAGATGGCCCGCCCAAGCTTGAGTTGCTTCTCCTATTGCACTGTGCATGCTCCTGTTAGTATTCTGGTATTCCACCGCATCCATTTTCAGGCCTGTGTGTGTCCTTGTGGATTCCTTTTTCTTTTCTTCTGCTTCCTTTTATAGCTTTTTTAAGGTTCATTTGTTCTTGGCCTATCCAGCTTGGCTGCTCTTCTAGCCCAGCTGAATTCCCCAGCCAGGGCTTCAAGCCGCTGTTACTGCCACGATGTCAACAACCTTTTTCTTTTCACCACTTCCGGCTACTCCACAATTATATCCAGGGTGCAAACACGATTGGAATAAAACAATCAACAAGCCCCCACCAGCACCAACTGTGACCAAAGCTGGTTGGAATCCTATTCAAGGATAGAGCAGCCAATTCTGGATTCACTCTACAGCATCTCTTCACTCCAGAAAACTCCTAAAAGCAACCCAAGAGAAAGGTCAAGGATTAACCGTTGCTAATAGAAATCCCGCCCCTGAGAGGCCAGCATTCCCTAAATAATGAAGGGCTGCAGGGCATTAAGGAGGGATGCCTCACTGGGAAGGAAACCCCACTTTGGCTTATAACGTTGTTTCAGGGCTCACATCTTATCAACTACATGTATTGACTGTGGTAAGAACTGCATCCCACAGGCGGAGCTGATAATGACGGCAGGAACCACACAGAGGAGATGTGCTCATCCCTTCTAACCGACAAGAACAGCACATAGTCTTTCATCTCTTCCTGCAGTGTACTCAGCCGACCCTTTCTGTAGGCATTTTAATGCATTGTAAACCTGTTTGGTGGCAAGCCTTAAAAGCATTTAATAAAACGAATGTGAAGGGAACGTCATCAGTGAACAAGGTTGGTCTTAATGACTCCTTACTCTGTTGCTATCTCCTCGCTGAAGATGATGGTTCAGCAGTTCTACACATCAAGCTGAAAACAACCCTGAGACTTTTTGGAGCCAAAGATCCTTTGTCCTGGCAGAGGAACAGAGCCTTTCCCACTCCCATAATGGACAAGTTGCGGTTCATTCTGTTTCCTCCACGGGATCGCCTGGAAGGGATTTTATGGCCATAGGGTTTGTGTGAGCAATAATCACTCTGTGGCACACGTGTGGGAAGGAAATGCACTTGTTCCACAAGCTATAACTTCAGTCTTCCTTCCCACCTGCCAGCCAGGACTTGGCCATCTCCGTTAGACTCGCGGCCTCTGCAGAGAAAGCATTTAGACAGTTATCTTTAGACTACACTCACTTGTAGAGCAGACAGCACAGGCACTCCAGGGGAGAGCCTGAACTCTCCTGTTTACAGAGTCACAGAGGTGAAGAAATCTAACGTGAGCGGATGAGTCTGGAAAACACTCCTTTCTCCCTATGCATGGAGGATCTTGCTTTGAGGCCATCTGAGGCGGGTGCCACGGCCTTCTTTTGCTTAGCCTCAGGGTGAGCCATGTTTCTGAGACAGAGCATCCTGTGGAATTCTCCCTAAAAGATTGAGAGGTAGCAGTGAAATGGAACTGTGTGGAGCGAATGAGAACAGAGCCGAGGGATAAGCTGCCACTTTGTGGAAGTAAATATGACCAACTTAGACCCACAGGAAACATTTTATGCCAAGGACTTGGTCCTTTCAAAGAAGGGGCTGCAAGTTTTATTTTTCAAAAATGAAACCTTAGATTAGCGAAACTACTGCCCACTGCCTTGCAGAAATGATATTGCCTGTTGGGACTTCCTGGTGCTCTCCCTCGAAAAGAAAAATTAATCCCCAATACATAAAAAACTTTAAATTCCACATAGGTAAAATTATTCTTACATTCTAGTTTTCATCAAGGACTAATATATATAACACTTGAAGTTTTTCCATTTAACTCTTTTTGAATTATGAGTGACCAAAAAATGGTGAACAATTTGAAGAAGAACTAAAAAAAAAGGAAAGCAAGAAGGAAAAGATGGAGTTTCCTGACCCTTAGCTAGAAAGTGCATTACTTACATCCCTGGCAAGTCTCCGTCCACCCTCTCCTGCCTGTGTAGCTACAGGCGGTGCCATTATTTACAAGTTGTGAGTGGAAAAACTTTACTGCAGTGCTTACTTTAATCCATCAAATATATACACCTACTAAGGGCAAAGTTGAATGTATCAAGTGCACAAAACAGAAGATTTTGATATATACCTGGGATTGTTTGTCTTTGAAGGGAACTGGCGGTGAAGTGGAGTGATAGCTCCAGAGCTGAGGGCATTTGCTGCTCTTGAAAAGACCCCAGGTTCAGTTCCCAGGACCTACATGGAAACTCAACCACCATCCCAGCTCCAGGCAACAAGACACCTTCTTCTACTCTTCATGGGCGTGTGATACACTCACATCCATTCAGACCGAGAATATGCATACACACAAATTAGTTACAAAACTTCTATAAAAGAGTCAGGAATTATAATAAACAATGATAACAATTTAAACTTTTAAAATGTCCAAGTATTATCTTACTGGATATATTGATTGGTGATATTAATATCTCCAAGAAAAACATGGGCAACAAGCTTAGCAGCAAATGTGAATGGTAGACAGGTAAGGTTGGGAATTGCAGAATGGAGTCTTCTGTGCATGTGATACAACACAAATATGTTTGCAGAGGACTATTACATACACACACATGCACACACACATGCACACACACATGCACACATGACACACACACACACGAAAGGAGTAGCTCTTTACTAGTCTTTGCATGAGAGAAATAGCTCTTCTGGATATCACATGGGGTAGCAGTAATCCAGTTCTACTGGATTTCATATAACCCAGCAGCTAGATCCCTGAGAGTTACTCTGAAGTATGTGCTTATTTTCAGTTGAAATTTGCAGTAGACTGTGCTGGAAGCCAACACAATTAAAGAAAAGGCAAATACAGTTTAGAGTAAATCTGATTTTGGACTCTTAAATTTTTAAAGTAACATTTGTTAAGTTATAGGATTTTTGGAAACAAAAATAGTACTTCAAGGTATAAAGATTTAACTTGAATTATTTTTAAAATAATAAGCCAGAAGACACATAGACTCATGCTCATTCATTTTTTAGGGAGAAAATGATTATTGTCTTATGAATTGTAGCTTTCTTGTCTGCCCCTAAATAATGCATCTTTAGTGAGAAAATCTAGGCTCTAAGACACCTTGCAAACAGTTACAGACATAGCAGCTGCATCGCCCTAGACATTACTGGCAAAAATATTCATTATAGATACGGATATTAAGGGAGAGTCACCATTTACAAATGTGTGTGTTCTAACCTGGTTCCTAACTGGACAGGAGAACTAACTCTTCCAGATGGAGATGGAGGTAGTTTCTTTTTCATTTTTCTAAAGATAAAACAAAAGCATATTTTGGGGTTTTGTTTGTTCGTTTTGTCCTTTTCTTGAGGATGTAAGAGTATTCCCTGATCTTTCTGGGTAGAGAGGACTGGCAAGAATAAGAGCTTCAACTCTACAGCTTTGACCTGGTTTTGACTGTATGGGTGTCCCGTGGATGCTTTGCCATGACCCGGTTTTAACTGTATGGGTGTCCCGTGGATGCTTTGCCATGACCCGGTTTTGACTGTATGGGTGTTCCATGGGTGCTTTGCCATGACCCGGTTTTGACTGTATGGGTGTTCCGTGGGTGCTTTGCCATGACCCGGTTTTGACTGTATGGGTGTCCCGTGGGTGCTTTGCCATGACCCGGTTTTGACTGTATGGATGTCCCGTGGGTGCTTTGCCATGACCCGGTTTTGACTGTATGGGTGTCCCGGGGGTGCTTTGCCATGACCCGGTTTTGACTGTATGGGTGTTCCGGGGGTGCTTTGCCATGACCTGGTTTTGACTGTATGGGTGTTCC
>NW_021620769.1:423441-439910 GCF_004785775.1 Grammomys surdaster | reverse complement strand
TCCGGGGGTGCTTTGCCATGACCTGGTTTTGACTGTATGGGTGTTCCGTGACTGTATGGGTGTTCCGGGGGTGCATTGGCATTCTGAGGAGGCCACACACTAGACATGAACCCTGAGCTCCTTAACACTGGATCTCCAGGAACATGCTGACTCATGGAAGGAAGGAATGTTCTGGGGTTGAGCATTCTGCATGCTTGATGAGCAGGTTGGACAACCATCCTCTGTCCAGAGGCTGTGTGTGTGTGGGGTGGGGGGAGTTCCTTGCTTCTTCTGGTGGAATCCTTGTCCTCCATAATGGAAACCCGCTGCCTATTAAAGACCCCAAAGCCAGTGACTCTGTAAATGCTTCTCTAACTCAATCGCATCTGAGCGTTCTCAGGCCCCACCCTTGCTTGCTGAATCAGAAACCACACACATGACATTCAACAATCCGTACTTTAGCAAATACAGTAGAAATTTCACCTGCAGGGTAGATCTTAAGGAGCATAAACTCAGGGCAAATTAAGCCTGTTGTAGTGCACGTCCAGTCTCCGTGCGCAGTATCATCCCTATATCCTTTGTATTTTCTTGACTTTCTATTTTTCTTCCGTTTCTCCGGGGAATCAGGGAGGGAGACTCAGTGGATGTCCCTCGTGGGCTACTGTCTTTAATCAGAAGTCTGCCTGCTTCTCTAGCCTTCCAAATCTGTACAGGTGTTCGTATGCGGCACTTCCTCACTTTTACTAAAATTCAATCACTGCAAGTTAGGCCGTGTGTGTGTGTGTGTGTGTGTGTGTGTGTGTGTGTGTGTTTGTGTGTGTGTGTGTGTGTGTGTGAGTGTGTGTGTGTGTGTGTGTGTGTGTGTGTGTAGTGTAGAGAGGACAACATTTTTAAAAATAGCAGCAGTTTGTTTCATTGATGAACTCTTTATTTCATTACCTCCTCTTTTAGCTTCATTAATTATTTCTTGAGGAGTGTCTAATTTTCTTTTTTTCTAATTTCTACAATAGAGTATTTATTTATTTATTTATTTATATTGTCTAAAAGTGCATTTTGTCTATTATAAGTTTTTATATGTGCTGACACTATTATTTCTAATGAAATCTAAAATTATATTTAAATCTATTTTGATTTCTTTATGATTTAAGTTACTTGAATGAAAGTTATGCATCTACTATCTATCTATCTATCTATCTATCTATCTATCTATCTATCTATCGTCTATCTCTGAAGGATGTAGGTAGCAAGTGGGTAATAGGAGAAAAAGTAAACTCTTACAACTATCAAAATACCTTTTGTAGCCTAAGATTTAAGATTTATGGCCTTTTCTGTGCATGTGGTAACATCCCAATTGTGATTTGGAGAACATAATTTTACATGTGTCTACTGGTCCAAACCTGCTCATGTGCGTTCAGATCTCGAGTCTAGGCATTTTAGAACCGTTTCAGTTGGTTGAATCTGAGGTAGTCATGTCTCCGTTATTATTATAGCATTTCATACTCCAATGCATATTTGTTTTATATATTTTGAAATGATATACCTACAAAGAGGAAGAATATGAATGTGCTGTTGTCTTAAGAGTTAAGATTATTAGATTAGTTCCTACTATTTATTTTTATTTTAGTGATTTTCAACCTTGGTTTCAACTTGTGTGAAGATAACATCTCCTTGTTTCTTTTTATTGTGTTACTGTTGGCTTCATTTGCCTTTAATTCTCCTTTGACCACACACAATCTTGCAGAGAGAACATGGGACTCTATGAGAGGATTTGGGGCATTTTTCCCCTTAATTATTATTCTTTCTTTTTTGCCTTTCTTCCTTCTTTCTTCCATTCTTTCTCTCTTTTTCTTTTTGACAAAATCTTGTTATTGAGATTACAGACAAGTGCAATCATTTTCTCATGGTGCTGAAACCCAAAAACTAACACAGAGATGTTGCAAGGTAAAAATTTTATTAACAGTCAGGGCAAACTTAGAGTCTTCCTTGGTGGGAGAATGAAGAGGCCAAGAGCAGAAGCAAGAGGATCCTTGTATAACAAGCAAGCAAGTGACTACAGAAGTGTAATTCTGTAGTTATTTTTATGATCATGGGAAAGGTACATGTTATAGGTTTATGGTCAGACAGTCAAAATCTCATTTTATGGTCAGTCAGTTCTTGAAACAATGGAAACAATTTACAATGTGTAATTCACAAGATAGTTGAAGAAGAACAAATCAAAAAACAAGTTGACCTCTAGCTAAGAACATTAAAGTCCAACATTGTTTAACTAAACAGAAAAATGGAGTCAGCTGTCCTTAACAATAGTATCTTACATTCCTTTATATTAACTTTCTGACATGTGCCTTGCGTGTGTGTATGTATCTCTGTGTCTGTGTGTGGGTGTATGTGTGTGTATCTCTGTGTCTGTGTGTGGGTATATGTGTATATCTATGTGTGTATGTTTGTGTCTCGTGTGTGTGTGCGTGCGTGCATGTGTGCGCATGTGTGTGTGTGTGTGTGTGTGTTTGATTGCCAAGGCTAAGCTACTTTTTCTTCTCTTGGTTTGAAAGTTGTGTGTTTTGTTTTCTTTGGTCTACTTATTACTTTCACTATGAGTAGTTAGAAGCCTGGCACACCTGTATTCTGTTTTCGTGGTCTTCACTGCCCAGTCCACCCACTTACTACAACACTTATGCTTAAATACTTTTGTTCTGTTATATTTTCATAAATAATAATCCAACAACTACACATTTTATTTCTTTGCCTATTCCTGTTTATCAAATCTTATATGCTGTTATTTTTATTTATCTTTAAAATTTTTGCTGAAGTTATCCTTTAATATCCTAGAGCTCTCACACACCTATTACTGATAGTTCAGCTATGTTAAGATTTGTGAGTCCGTGTTAATTTTCTATGTTAACTCTGATGTACCTAGATAGTGTGCTTTGTTCTTTCTATGTGTCTGTAAGAGGAAGTGACAGAATAAATGTCCATACTGTATTAATTACTCACTTGCTAATTTTTACAATGGTCTTTGCATTTCTCCTATTACTTATCATTCACTGTAACATATCACTGTGGAAGAGCCCTGGTGAGAGTATTATCTTCTGCTGAAAAAAATCTTTCTCCTACTAACTCAGTGTACTTGGGTTTCATGGTCCAATGTCTGTCAGTGTCATCTCCATTGACAACAGGCTGCTACTGTATTGTGCTAAACAGGGGTAGCAGAGAGGGGATAAAAGGGTCAGGCAAGGGTACAAGCTGTTCCTCCTGGATGCTAAAGACACCAGGCTATGCCTCCTCATCACTCACAGTCATGCCATGGGGAAGGTTGCTGCTCATTGCGTGGCATTTTAGAAACACTCTGAGCTATGTAGAGTGTTCTTCCAAACCCTGATCACAGGACATACAGCAAGCAAACCATTTCTTCTAACAAACTGCTGATGGCCAGTGATCACTCTGCACACTCTTTCTTCTGCAGCTATTTCTTGGGTCTTTCCAGGATAAATTATTGCTTTGGTTTGATGAACTTTGATTAACTACTATTTCAAGGTAACCAATTGGAGAAAATATATTTAAAGAACAAATGCATATTATTTGAAAAAAAGGAAATTGAATACCCCTGAAAATAATATTTTAGCAAAGTATTTAATATAAATACAGGGGAAATTGTACATTTTTTTCCTCACACAATGAATATGCAAAAGAGTCATCGTAGAGGACAAGAGTTTTCACATTGAAGGTCTGTAACTTTTTTTTAATGTCTTCTTTTAATGATGGTTCTTAAATACTTTAACCTCCCTTTTAGCCTATCACATACTAGAGGTAGTGGAAAAGAAAGGATACAGGGGAAGTGGACCTGTTTGGAAAGGTTCTTTGGAGTAACTCCCATCTATGTTTTCTGGAAATCAGCAGTTCAGTTCACAGATCAGCAGGAGGAGCCCAAAACACTCAAAAACACTTCACAGATATACCAGCAGTCCAGTTCAGTAGAGTTGGAATAGCAAACAGGAATAAGCAGCGGTAACACTACTTAGCAGTGACATCCAGGCCTCAACCTCAGCACAAGTTAGCAGGAGGGACCAGGGCTAACATGAACACCAGGAAAAGTTCTGAACCGTGCCTCTCTCAGTGAAGCAAAGATCAACGAAGGGGCACCAACCAGGGTTGCACAACTGGCTCTATAAGTAAACCAAGCTATCTCTGACATCACTCTGCCAATCAGTCTGAGTCCAAGAAAGCAGCAAGAAACTGTAGCACACCACCAAAAGTTATTTGGTGCATTTCTGTCTATGGAGTCTTGACAAATAGAGCTCAAGTACACAATGTAAGACGGACCAATACATGCAAAGAGTCCTTCATCACGTGTCCTTCCATGTGCTTGTTTTAGTAGAACATTTTTTCACTTGTGTTTGCTTCAGTGAAATGTTTCTTCATGAGTCTGCCTTAGCCTTTCAAAACTGTATCCATTTCAGGAAAACACTCCTTTATGTGCTTGACCCAGTAAAACACCATCTAACACAACTGACTTTCCAAAGAACCCTCAAGTACCCACTTCAAAGGTCACTTTCAAATGTAAAGTCCCCACTCCCAGATTGACCCAAGCATTTCTGTCTGATGCTGCTGCTGTCAGTGCAGCCACCCAGATGCTCCCTTAGGAAAAACTGGTCTGCTGACCCCACAAGTACAAGGCTAGGCTGTGAAAATTCAACCCACTCATCGTGAATCTGAGGCACTTGAGTGGAAGGTGGCCCAACACAAACCACTGTTTCCGCATGCCAGTGTTCTGAAAGAGAATGAACAACTGCAGGAGAGAGGAGGGGGTGGGGTGGGAACCGATTCCAGCATGAAAGGCAGACGGTGTGTTGAGCTTCAACTCCAGCATGAGAAGCAAAGAGATGGATGGGTGGGAACGAACAAGAGGAAGGGAAGATAAGGAGGTAGAATTTTTGGATTCGGTATTTTCATATCAAATATTTAGATTAATAAATTTTATGACATAGTAGGTTCAGGGTAAGAAAGAGATAGAATCTAAAATGTTTCACTGTCTTGGTAATGGGGCTGAAGGTATCATTTAATTTCTATGCTCTTTATGATTAATAAGTAGCACAACATGTTGTATCATAGCCATGGCTGCAGAACAAATGACTCTATGTTCTTTCGATATCAGCAAAAATAACATACTCTGTACTTGATGCAGTTTTCTCTGGCATCTCAGGTCAGGTGTGATATTATTACCTGGGCTCTGGACCTGTGTTGGGTTAGCAGAGGCAGTCACCTGAGCTGGGACACCCTGATCCTGTCATCCTCCTAACGGAATGGAATGGTTCCTCGTGACTACTGAAGTGACGTTAGAATCCTCCGTGTTTGAAAAATGGTTGGTGTATCTTCCCGTTGTCCTACTAAAGATAAACCTGGGGCTACTCAAAATATTTACGAGAAAAAAAAATGATGACATGGGTCATTTTTGAAGTCTCAAATGATGAGTTATAGGTGTGGAAATGTTTATTTCCCTAAGCTATCTCTTGGCCCCTTTTCTGGTATTCACACAGGAGTGAGTTCTCAGAAGGACAAAGGAGCCTGGAAACTTCCCATCATTTGACTTTGTTCATGTGGCACCTCTCTAGGAGTCACCTAGGGCAGTAACCAAGACCTCAGCATGCCTTTCTTCCTGATGTTGGAGTGCAGAATACACACCGGGTTTGTTTTCTGCTGTCAGAGTAAGGGGGCCACTATAGAAACATCATAAACTACTGCACAAGGCACTGTGTGTTTTCATGCTACACAGAAAAGCCCTTAGAGCACGGGAATGGAGAACACTCTTGTTTGTAAACATGGTGTCTCCACAAATGGCAAGCTTTTGGTTCAACATTACTGACCTATTTTCCTTTATATTTCCTTTTGTAGCATGATTTTTTTTTATTTGCAAATCAAAACAATTTATTGTAAGAGTTTAAGAATAGCTTTATAGGCATCGATTGGTTTAAATATCATAGTTCTTTCTCTTCCCCTCAGCACCAAGAAAATTGATGTGATGGGCTGTCTTAAGTTGGCTTCCTCTATTGGTCTTTTATCTGACAAGACACCTTTGGCAAAGTAATGACAAAAGCTCATCAATATGCTACTTTTCATCTGCCTGACACTGAAATCAATGGTCTCCAGAAGACGTCCCCTATCAACGTTGTCAGAAATGATCACCATGCAGGACCGAGCATGCCACCTGACTTCGCTAAGCACGAATTCACTCCTGAAAGCTTTCTGTCGGCTATTACAGCAATGACCCTGCCTGGAGGTCAGAGATAAAGATGCTGTACACTCAGAGGATGCTCGGCAAGTCCACAAAGGGGGCTCTTTCAGAGTGTGAGATGATATAATGCTCTGTATATCTGGCCCTTGGGAGACATCACATTTTCCATTTCTGGGACATGTGACCAACGGGATCTGCATTTCTGGGCCTGGAAGCCCTAGTCTGTCCCAAGTGATGGCTGGGATCAGGAGGTCACAGCCAGCACAGAGAAAACAACTTGTTCAAGAAAAAATGGGCTGGCATGAGGATTTTATGAAGAAACTTAAAGTCTCGATTTAAAACTTTAAAATAATATGAGCATAATTAGATGAGCCTTTTGATGCTTACCAAGGCTCAATAATACAGTAGAAGAAAGCAATTTATGAAATGCTTTTAACATAGTCAGATAATTTGTAATAATCACTGATGCTGAGAATTATCACTTAAAAAACTGAATTCCACCAAAACCCCTGATTCCCACAGAATTGAGTTTCCTTGATTTCATGAGCCACAAGGATTGTGTTCATACTAGAAGAAAATAATATCCTAGGTCCTTACAGCTACTAGCCAGAACTCTAATTCAAAGTAAGATACCAACAAGAAGTTCTTCTTTCAGACAGTGACATCCAAAGTTGGTCTGACAGGGTAGGCAATTTGACCAACCAGGCTTTTGACTGCTTTCTACTAGATGGGAAAAAACTACAATAAGCAAACAGCCATGTCTGTGTTAGATATCATTGTGGCTGTGATAAACTACACAGACAAAACAGCTTAAAGAAGATAAAGCTTCTTCTGGCTCACAGTCTATCAGAGCAGAGACATGAAGCAGTGGGAGCGGGAATAAGCTGTTCACACTGTCATCACACTGGAGTCGAGAAGTGGGAAGAGATGAACGCTCCTATCAGCCTCCTTCCTCCTTTGTGTTTAGACCAGAGCCCTCGTTCAGGGACTCGTCCTACCAACATTTAAGGGGAGGCTTTCACTTCAGTGAACATAATCTAGCCGGGCAGTGGTGGCGCATACCTTTAATCCCAGCACTTGGGAGGCAGAGACAGGTGGATTTCTGAGTTCAAGGCCACTGTAGAGTGAGTTCCAGGACAGTCAGGGCTACACAGACAAACCCTGTCTCAAAAAACAAAAAACAAAACAAAACAAGAACATAATTAGATCAGTGGCTCTCAACCTGTGGGTTGTGACCCCTTTTTAGGGGTTGCCTATGACCATCAGAAAACACAGATATCTACACTATGGTTGACAACAGTAGTAAAATCACAGTTATGAAATAGCAATGAAAATAATTATATGGTTGGAGTCACCACAACATGAGGAATTGTATTGAAGGGCCACAGCAATAAGAACGTCGAGACCCAGTGATCTAGCTAATCCTTCACAGTTGCACCCAGAAGCCTGTCTTTGCTGATTCCACATCCAGTCGTGCCACGCTGGCAATGAATACTAACCATCATGGTGTCTTAGAAGAGAAAAGCCTTTCTATTCATTCATTCATTCATTCATTCATTCATTCATTCATTCATCCACTCATTCATTCATCATTTTTATTTAATTTTACTTCTATCAGAATGAAAACTGACATGTGGCTAAATATTCTTTCCATTACATGTTAACTGTAGAGTTTTACACACACACACACACACACACACACACACACACACACACACACAAGATCTTGAAGATATATATTGTGTGGTCATCAAATTCTAAGGAATCACTGAAATCTCTCCATCCTGCTGTTTGCAACAAAGATGTCTGAAGATAAGGAGTCGACCCCCAAAAGCTCATTTACAAGTAGCATTATCAACCACTAAGACACCTGCCCAATCTCCATTAATGGTGAGGTACTATAACCTTTAGCAACACGGCTAAACCCCGAACAAGCTGGGAAATACACGCATAAGCAATAAATATCAATTTTTCCCAAGAGGAGACTAGTAATGTGAACTTCAACGTCACTTTATGAATGAACTCGAGTATCACTTTATGAATGAGTGTGTCCTGAAAAGGAAAACCCTCAAATCACGATAGTTGCATAGGGATACAGGATACAAAAGCACAGTACAGCAAATCCAGAGGGACAGTAGTCACACTGGATACTGGCTCCACCCAGGTATCCTACCTGGCCAGATGAATCAGAGTCAAATTATAAGTACAGACCCCAGGGAAGGAAAGGTGGAGACCCTGTGGCATGAGCAGGTGATAGGAGAGAGGAAGGCGCTCAGATGATCTGATGGCTGTGAGTTCCAGTTCCTACAGCTAAAATGAGTGCAAGAGAGGGTGTTCTAGGTCCTACAGCTAAAATGAGTGCAAGAGAGGGTGTTCTAGGTCCTACAGCTAAAATGAGTGCAAGAGAGGGTGATGTCAACCTTTGCAAGATTATGAACAAGGAACTTACCCCAATGAAGCGGCAACAGAAGGAGAACAAAAGAAGTCACTCTGTAGGCTGAGGCGGCCTTATTTCTTTGTAGCTAACAAGACATTAACTGAAAGCTCAATGGCCTGGAAACCTCTGCTGCCTCCAACACTGTGGGAATTGCTCCCACCAACCCATTTTGCTATTGTTCAGTAGCCATGTAGCTGACAGAGAGGGCTGGCTATATCAGTGAGCCTGTTCTGGCCCTTGCAAGGAAGGGTCCCGAGCTCAAGTTAACGCCCTGTTGGCTCCATCTTGCAAATCTTTCAGTTTGAACAACTCTTTATACTGCCCTGGTCCCTACAGTCACTCAAGCACCTCCAAGTTCCCAGCCTGTCACACAGGACAACAGTGTAAAGTCAGTCATATGTGTGTTTACATAAGTGTCCCTGACTGATATATGATGCTGAGCCTCTAGAACATCAAACATTTTAAATTCTAGAACATATCATCCAAGAAGATGCTTTTCCTTCCTCGTTTTTCAGCTGAATATTTTCAACTTTGAGGAGTAATGTCATAATATCCATCACTTTATTTAACTGCTATGATCTGTTATTATAAGTGTTTCAACTCTGTTATTCATATAATGATGCAAAACAATTTTTTCACAACTAGACAAAGCTGTTACAAAATTGACAGATATGAGAAGAAATAAAAGATGATCCCCTACTCAAATCTAATACCTCCCAAGTTCTTATGAGGACTCAGGTCTACAGGTGTGGGGGTGCACAGTGTTAGTCACAGTGCTCAGGAAGCGGAAGGTAGTGGGCTTCTGTGAAGTTGATGCTAGCTTGGTCTATGTAGTTAGTTCCAGGTCAGCCAGAGCTATATAATGAAACCTTGTGTGTGTGTGTGTGTGTGTGTGTGTGTGTGTGTGTGTGTACACTAGACAGAGAATGCTTCTGGGTATTGATGCAGGAAAGAAAAGTAATGCCTCCTTCAGAACTTCTTCCAGTCATCCCAGTCACCTCCCTATGAGTTTACTGTCAACCAAGTAACCATGTCCTTGCCCCTAGGATATGGTTGCCTGCTCATTCACTGAGTACTTTGTATCAGATGTTAAAGCACCAGGAGACTATAAATGAGAAGATCTGGCTGCTATTCTCAGGGGTGTAGCTTACTGAGGGCAGCCTCACAAAAGCCTCTCATAAAGGCGTGCTCCATTATAGATACTAAGATTTCCCAATTTAGAAGTGCCGAGAGTGCATTGTGAACATTGTCTCTGTGTTCTAAGAGTCATCCAATGCATTGTCATCCAGCCAACAAAGGCATTAGGAACACTGTTTCTAAAAAGCGTGCCCTCAGAGCTGGGCAGGGACAAGCCTCATGCCCAAACATAGTGACCCATCTCCTACCCATACTGCACCAGCCCTGATCAGGGGCTATATTGGTCAACACATTCCACTGAGTCTCATACTTTACTGGCAAAATATGGCCTTTTGGATCTACTTTCTCCTCCTCCTCCTCTTCCTCCTCCTCCTCCTCCTCTTCCTTCTCCTCCTCCTCCTCTTCCTCCTCCTCCTCTTTCTCCTCCTCCTCTTTCTCCTCCCCTTCTCTTCCTCCTCCTCCTCTTCTTCTTCCTCCTCCTCCTCCTCTTCCTCTTCCTCCTCCTCTTCTTCCTCCTCTTCCTCCTCCTCCCCTTCTATTCCTCTTCCTCCTTCTTCTTTTGGTCTATTACAACATGGATACACTTCTACTCCATGCTAAGGACGGGTGTGCTGTGGACTCCCCACTAGAAAGGTCCTAACTCACAGTACTCGAGCGCCTGACCTTACTTGTAAACAGCACTGATGACAATGCAATTGTTTACAATGAAGTTAGACCTGGGTGGAGTGCTTTTGTTTTAATAGGAGCAGCATCTTCATAGAATTCACTCAGAGAGGGGGAGGGTGAAAGCAGAGACCAGAATGTTGCTTCTACAAGCCAATGATTTCCAAAAAGATTTGGCACAATCTTCACATATCAGAAATGATCAGTCTTGACAACACCTGCTTCTCCAAAAATATGGTTGTGTGTTTAAGCTGTACAGTTGGTGACATTGTGTCATTTATGCAACCACTCCAAAAGAATGGATTCATCTGCTGCTCCTGTTCAAATATAAAAACAAAACAAATATTTTAACAATGGCTCCTGAAGTCCCCATTTTGTAGTTTAGAAACCCTTCTACATCCTTATTTTCTTCAGGAAACAATCTCTGTCTATCCCTGGGACCATTTTAGCAATGTGTATTCTATCTCCATGTGTTCAGTTGACAGTCTCTGGGTTGCCATCTCTAAAGAGTTACACTCTCAGTGTGCGGCAATGAATTCTTACTCAGCAAGTCAAGCTTCCAGATATCTTCTGTAGACCTCGACCCTGCTTCTGCCCTCCAGGGAACCAAGGGACCCTGTGTCACCTGGATCTGCTCTGCACCCGAACCCTGTGTCACCTGGACCTGCTCTGCAACCGAACACTTCCACCTCACATTGTGCAGACACCCTCATCGCCTCCATCTTCTTCATAGTCCAGTTGCTACTAAGTTGTTCTCTCTTGTTCTGCATCTATACAGATCTCTAAGTACTCCAACTTCACATTCTCCTGGGTGATTAGACCATTTTCTGGCTTTACTTCCCTATGTTGATGGCTCCTTATAATTGCTTACTAATCCATTTGCCTTCAGTGAAGATGGACTATGAAATTTTAGAAGGTGCTGGGATCTGTGACATTCTTGTGGGCTTGGAGTGACATAGCTCATCAGTAGAGTACTTGCTCATGAAGCCAAACTATTGGATGCCTTCTCCCACCTATCTTTTAACACGTTTACTTCTGGCCATCCTAACATATTCATGGACAAATTTGACTAAGCAGTGTCCCTACCCCAAAGTATACTTGTCTGTGTACTCTTGTACTGCGTCTAAGGAATGAGCCTGAGGACACAGAAGGAGAGGAGAACCAACAGAAGGCCATGGACCTCTACAGACCATTTGCATTTATTTTAGAATGTAACAGCTACTGATCTGTGAAACAAGAAAGAATATTGTTCTTTCTGTTCCCATTTGCTGACACTCAGCTCCTAAAACCAAGCTCTCTGTCTCTGTATATGCTGAGATCATTCGAAGCAAGGCTTCTACACAAACTTAGGATAAGAGTTGATAGTGATAACGTTGGAATTGTGACATGATTACCATCTTTCACTCTCTAGCATTTGGGTAGAGGCTGCAGGTCCAGCTGCTCAACCATGGCCAATGACATAAGCAATCCTACTGTGAACTGAAGCCCCCACAGAAGAAAGATCAAGCAGAGTTCAGAGGGTTCCAGTTAGGAACAGAATATCCAGATGTTAGGAGTGTGGACCAAACTCAAAACTCCACAAAGCACCCATCTTGCCCCATGTACTTACACATCTGGCTGCTCTATTACCTCCTGTGAGGCAGCCTTTGTGAAAGACAGTGCCTGGAAGTGATTGTTTCCTGGGCACTGTTGAGAGAGAGCTACAGCAAACTGTCAAACTCAAAAGTGTCATGGGATCATCAGTTTGTAGCCAAATTGGACAGGAGTAGTGGATGATTTGGGAGTCTGCTATCTGTCCTTGGCATCTGGTTTGCCATGGACCTGGCGCTTGAACTGGCGTCTAACATTGTTGTGTCAGACCTCAATTATATGGTGGGCCACCAATTGATATACAGTGACGGGGAGAAGTTCTTGAAGAAGAGGCATGTTCCCACTTGTCGTAGGCATGCATGTTAAACATGGGTACAACAACCATTTGTCCAGCCTGTCTGGATAATTGTGTGTAATACTTTGGTAATATCACCTTCAAGTGCTCTTTATCAATTGTAGAAATGAGTTCAAACTCCTCAGGCGGCTTCCTGGTCACCAATAATATAACCTGGCTTATCTCTCCAGCATCCTGACTCAACCCTTCCTCCCTCTCACCTGAAATACTCCTGCCCTTCTCCATATGCCCTCCCTGCAGGGTCTTCTTCTTTTGCTTACATGGAACCCACCCCGATCTTCAGTCTAGGTCATGATCAGTCTTCAAATCCCACTGAAGACCAGAGACCTGATGTTAATTCCCCTTCCAGGGCTCCTTTAAGTAGAATTAATTAAGTCCTGTGGTTAGGACACTCTGTGCCTTCTTTACTTTGTACATACTTCTACACTTCTGCTGCCTTCCCTCTTCTTCCTCCTCTTCCTCCTCTTCCTCCTCCTCTTCTCCCTTCTCCTCCTCCTCTTCTCCCTCCTCCTCCTCTTCCTCTCCCTCCTTCTCCTCTTCCTCTCCCTCCTTCTCCTCTTCCTCCTCCTCCTTCTTCTCCTCTTTCTCCTTCTCCTCCTCCTTCTCCTCTATTCCCTCTCTGCCTCCCCTCCTCGTGTGTGTGTATGTGTGTATGTGTGTGTGTGTGTATGCGCGTGTATACATGTGTGTAAATGCATATGTGCATCTACTCCACCATGCTTGGAGGCAAAAGGTCAGCTCCAGGAGTCCTTCCTTGGGTACTCTCTACTTGTTTTTTTTTTTTTTTCAGTGTTTTCAGCTTTTTTTTTTTATTGGATGTTTTACTTACATTTCATATGTTGCCCCTTACCCCATCCCCCACCCTCCCAGGAACCCCCATCCCCTCACCCCTCCTCCTTCTTCTCTGTGGATGTAACCTCTATCTCTACTTGGTTTTTTGGTTTTTGTTATTTTTTGTTTTTTGGTTTTTGGTTTGTTTGGTTTTTAGAGGCAGGGTTTCTCTGTATAGCCCTGGCTGTCCTGGAACTCACTCTGTAGACCAGGCTGGCCTCGAACTCAGAAATCCGCCTTCCTCTGCCTCCCAAGTGCTGGGATTAAAGGCGTGCGCCAACATCGCCCAGCTGGTTTTTTGTTTTTTGTTTTTTGTTTTTTTTTAACAGAATTTTCTCATTTGCCTGGGGCTCACTGATTTTGCTGACTGGCTGGCCAGAAAGTGCATACACTGGAATTATAATTATAAACATGTACCACCAGGCCTGGCTTTTTAAAATGTGGGTACTGGGGATTCAACTCACATTGCCATGTTCGAGCATCTAGCACTTTATCAGTTAAGCTTTTTCCCCAATCTGTTTTTCTACAATGTATCTTAGCCATAGTGCAAGCTCTCCCACTGCCAATGCTACTCAGACTGTGGGCCAATTACTTATCTTACTAGTTTTTAAGGTACTGTCCTTTGAATTACCTCTGGTCTCTGCCCACTAGATTTAAGTAACCCCTTGAAACTGTGACAACGAAAAGCTCACCAGACATTTCCAATGTCCCCTGAGGGACAAAATGCCTCTAGTCATAGTATAAGCCACTCCAGAGTTGAGCCTCACTTTTTTTCTTCTTATTAACCCAGAAACCAGCACAGGGCCTGCCCCACGGCATCATCAGCCAACTTGTAAGGAACTGATGCGCGCCTCGGAAACATGACATCTTTCTAGCAAATGCAACGAGGAACGCAAACAATGCCGATAGTGTCATGCAGGTATTTCTAAATAAAGACACTGACTTGTTAAAATCCATGTTTCCTTCCTAAGGACAGAAGTATTCTAGACTTCCGTTCTAAAAGCAAAGGTCGTGTTTGAAAAACTTCTCCGAAGCGGCAAGCCTGAGGCTATTTTTGACTGGGCAGCTCTTGAAAACCAGAGGCTCCTTCCTGCAGGCTCTGTCACTGCTTTGCAGTTCTTCCTGCCCAGCAGTCTTCTTTCCAGGAGACCTTGTCCAGCAGGCTCTTCAGGACCCCCAGCATGAGGGTAGAGACCCTCAGTGGGCACTCCCTCTCCTCAGGGACTGGCCCTCAGCAGACGGTGATGCTGGGTGGCTCACGGCCAACCCCATTGTCTGTGAGTTTCCTGCGCCAAGGCATTTGGCTCCCGGTCATGGGCTTTTATCTGCATTTATCTTTTCAACCAAATGAGTTTAAATGATGTCTTTATCTTTTTACTACTGAGTCTGCCTCGATTCTCTCTGTTAATATGACTTCCTACGACAACCCATCTTCTTCTCTAAGAGAAGGCTGTAAATGCTGAGATGGGAAATGGACTGCTTCTAGTAAAGCAGCTTGAGCGCAGCCTGCTGCTGGAGGGAAGGTTCAGACTTCCCAGAATCAACAGACTTAGTGGGGGTTTTATGTTTGTTTGTTTTTGTTTTTCCCTAACCTACCAAAGGCAACTCTTGAATGCCCCATTTTCCAGAGCAAACCAAGGAAAAGTAAGACTGTATAAGCAAATAAACAAATAGAAACAAAAACGATGATGATGATGATGAAGATGATGATGAAGATGATGATGATGTGATGATGATGGTGATGATGATGGTGATGATGGTGATGATGATGGTGATGAGCTCTGATAAAACAGGAGAGAGCTTCTTTCTTTTCCAATTAGGAGAGCAGGAAGTTCCTCATTTCGGCTGACCACTACAACAGAGAGCACTGCCACCTGACCGTGTTTTCCTTTTCTGTTCGGTCTGCATTAGTTTCTGTGAAATTCTGAAGTACAGTTTTGGGGCTCTTGTGTTTAAAAGTGTGTGTCAGACATTGTAGGCTGGCTAGTCCTTTCCATCTCCCACAACTCCCTCCTCCCCAGAATCGGGTATGGTTGAATAGTCACTTGTCAACCATCTCCTAATCTGGGAATGTTGTCTGTTTCTGCAGAAGAATTTTCTGAGGAACTCTGGAAAGGTGGTTGCTTTCCTGATATAAAAAATTAACATTGAGATAGGTCCCCTTTCTTACCTCTGATGTGCTTGTGGATACGTTGCCTGGAGCTGCAGCAGCCATGTGTCGCTGTGAAGGTTTCTTCTACCAGGGCAGCTGTTCGGTGAGAAAACGAAGCCATTTTCTCAAGTTCTCAAGTAAACAATAATTCTATCATTTGCTACCCAGAGCATTAAAATGAAAATAGATGTCCTTAAACCCTAGTCAAATCACTCTAAAACAGATGATGTGTTTTGGTACCCATCCTCTCTTCCCAGATTGTTCCCACCAGAAATCCGTCAGGATACACCAAGATTCATGGCAAACCCATTGCTATCATACATGATAGGTCAGAAGTCATGACCCACATCTAGGACATACATGCCTCACTTTCTGCGAGCAAACAGTACTGAGTGCTTCTAGTGCACCAAACAATCTGTAAGAGAGGCTTAAGGGCGTCTCTATACATAAGCACACGGTCTGTCCTTCCTGAAATGCAGTACTCCATTCTTCTCTAACGCAGTCTTCAGTTGTTACATTGTCACTTTAATTCTACAGTTACAAACCAGCAAGACTCATTTTCTTAACTGAGGTTCCCTGTTCACAAATGACTCTAGCTTGTGTCTACTTGATGGAAACACTAGCCAGGATTACTACCAAGCTGACTGCTGAAGGGAGAGACCGGAGGAGGCCTTCTCACCTATCTCCCTACTAGGACCAGCCTGAGGCAAACCCATCAAGAGAATAACCCATAATTACTTCAAGAAGAGGATATTATCTATTTTCTTCATTTGCAGAGATCTTTTGCTGAACAAAAGAAACCAGCACAGGTGACCCCCCAATGGCTTCCAGCAACACTGGAAGGAAGTGACGGTGATGGAGTGAGGGAAGCCTGCGGGACTCCAGGAAGGCAGTGCTGACTATGTTCAAGTCGATAGCCACAGAAATGAGAGCTTACAATGTTATGAGATCTAGGAGCATATGCAGTTTACCCTCCAGTCCCATGAATGTGGAAACTTCAGCTCAGGGTCCCTGAACTCTTGACAGCCAGGGCTCTGTTCCTGTTATTCTGGTATGTTCTATACTTGCCTTGGTTATAATCAACATAATCAGGTGATGA
>NW_021620769.1:419219-423041 GCF_004785775.1 Grammomys surdaster | reverse complement strand
TGTGTGTGTGTGTGTGTGTGTGTGTGTGTGTGTGTGTGTGTGTGTATCACAATATATAATTGCTCTCCAAGCGTAGTAGATTAGAAACAAAATTTACCTCCACCTTTCACAGGGCCAAATTGGAGCTGCCTTAAACCCCAAAAAATGTGAGTTAAGAAGACCAAGACAAGATTGTTCAAAGGGAACCTTGGAACATACTTGCAATGACCAGGAAGTGTGCAGAGAAACTGTGCAGAGCTGAATCCTTAAATACACTATTGGTCTCTTCACAACAGAATTGTGACGTGCAATTTCATTTATTATTTCTCCAGCCAGATAAACTACATCTGGAGAATCTGGAGCTCGTGGGTAACATGAGCAATCTCCAGCATTCTCAGGCCCTTTCAGGAAGAGTCAGAGCCTCCACAAACCCGAGTGCAGGGGCTTGAGGACAAATAAAGTAACGTCTGACTTCACACAGAAAATAATAAACGAATGGAACTCATTACCACAAAAGAGGCACAGGCAAGGAACGTAAATGGATTCATAAAGGTTTTGACCAAATTTATGAATGTCAGAGCCATAAATGGCTACTCAGAGTACACCTAACCTTTAAGGTTAATGTCAGAGAGGGAAACTATGTCTTTCCCTGGTGAATCCCTCCAGGCCTTAGCTGTCAACACGATGCAGGGCAGTTGGAACATGGAGTCTGCCCAGCAGAACAGTTCCTGTGCTCTTTAGCTAATTGGTCCGCAGGCCAGATGAGCATTTATGTCCTCGGCAGAAGCCCATATGCAACTGTCCCAGCTTCAGCAGCAAGTCAAGGAAACAAAGCTGTGGGACTTGGCTCAGAGTCTGACTTCCCAAGTCAGCCAAGGTTTAGAGCTAGGCTCCAACACTTAGCAGCCAAGGAGGGACTTGCGTCTTTCTGACTAGTGTAGTGGAGATAATGAGATTCCCAGAAACAGCGAGGGGTAAGGTGTCTGTAGGAGAGAGCATTCTGGAACGTGAACACCAAAAGCATGACATACAGGAGGTGTGCGTGTGTGTCGATCCTGGCAAAGGGTGTGTTGTCAGCTACGCCAGCATAGCTGACTGAGTTCCTTGGATCGGCAGAGGGCTGAGGGCGAGAGAAAGAAAGACAAGGAGTCATCTGGTAAAGAACCAAATGCTATATTTTCAACTGCATAGCTCCCTTTTATACTCCCCACAAAACAGGAACACAAACAGGAACAGGAATAAAAACAGGAACAAGAATCAAAACAGGAAAAAGGAGACACACTCAGCAGCCTACCACCTAAGTTTGGATTTCTCCTTGAGCAGTCCTCTCAGGGAAATGCATAGAGATGGGGAATCGGGCACAACAGCACAGGTGCAGAGGATGGTGACTCACAGTGTGTAAGGCACAAGAGATTGAAACACCACTTGTTTTGTTCTCCTGAGGAGAACTGGGAAGACTATTCAAACCATTCTCACTCAAGGGCTGAGAGGATGGCTCAATGGTTAAAGCACGTCCTGGGTAAGTAAGGGGTGTGAATTCTTATCCCCGCCTCCCATGAGTGCCAGGTGGGAATAGCAGCTCACCTGTAATTCAAGCCTTAGAAAGTGGAGGCAGGGAACCCTGATACAAGTAGAGTAGAACCTTCCTCGATGATAAAGTCAAAAGAGCAAGTAAGGAAGCCTTCTTCCTGTGTCAGCCAAGGCCTCCACATGCACCAGAGCACCCGTACCAAAGGGACTCACCTCTCCAAAGCACAGTTTCTCTAATTCCCACAAAACTCAGTGAATGGGTTTGTGTTTTCATCTGGTCATCTCCTTATTTTGCCCATGAACTTCTGTAAGGCTGAGGCTCTGCCTTCCTTTGGTATTCTTTATACTAATCGTAGCTCCTAGCATACAGCTGGTAATCAGGAAATGTGAAGAAGTCACTTGGGTGTAACTAACCTTGTTTCTATATAGAAGAGAGGGATGATCCAACTGTCCGATATGACAAACTGATATTGGAGGAGTTAAACGTGAGGGCTCGGCCTCAGCTGACCGACTCTCCAGATGCTCTGCTCTGCGGTTGAAGAAATACTAACACCTCGGTTTCATTTGTGAGAAAGATGAAAGGGAACCCTGAGTTTTCGAAGTGACACTTTACCAGGTGCTGGTGTTTGGTGCAAGAAAATAGTCACCTGTGAGATCCAGAAAAGGGACAAATGACTGTGTAAGTGACATTCTCATACTGAATCTTAAACAAATGGGCTCAAGAATTTAGAACTCATGCCCAGGTTGGATGTGCTCAGTTTTATCCGTAGTGATAAATTCTCAAGTACCCTTCAGGTATAAAAACCTTGACTCATGATCTCCTGGACCAAGACTTGCTTCTTTTTCTAAAGGTTAGTTCAGTTCTGCTTTACATAGTGTGTTAAAGCCTCAGAATTTTCTCTCTTGTAGACACAGAAGGGTAAACAGAACATGCATTGCTGCCTTTAGATACATTTAAATGTATACAGATGCACATGTATGTGTTCTGTGTGGATGAATGTATGTGCACGTGTGTCTTCATGTATGTGTACAGGTGTACAAGCACAAGTGTGTTCATGTGTATGTGTGTACATGAGGGTACATTTGTGTGTGAATGTGTATCTGGGTATGAGAGCATGTGCGTGAATGTGGGTGTGTGCAGGTGCACATGTGTGTGCATGTGCGTGTGTGCGTGCACGTGTGTGTGTGTGTGTGTCCTCGTCACACATTAGTTCACAGCTGGAACCATGAGCATGAGTGAGCCCTTGGATACCAGCTTTGCCACGGCCACTCTCAGGAGCTCGACCAGTGCTGCCTTCCCATCATGAGGTCTACCTCAAGCCAGTGTGCTCAGCTTATTTCTTTCTTCAGCTTATATTGTGTTTTCAATGCTGACCTCCGCTCCTCTGCATTCTGAAAGGCCACCCACTAACGTAACAGTCTTTCTTGTCAAAGGACCGGGAACAAGCGTTCATTTCACGGCCAGTCTTCCTCAGCTCACCAATAGCCAGGGTCACTTTGCAGCCTAGGGATTTCAGCGTTCATATCCTGCAAGGCCAATTTTACAGGGGCAGTTAATACTCTCCTGGCTTATTCTGAGGGAGCACATACCTCCCTTCCATCCCTTTGCATCACAATGCATCCTACAGTAACCTGATCATCATTATTTTCTGCTGTCAATCTCATCCTGGGACAGGTGACTCTACTTTGTCATGGTAAAAAGTTTATCCTGCAACTTTCCCTCTTCTTAGGTCTTCTGTGAAGGGCTGTGCTTATCCCGTGTGTGCTTCTGGGCATCTCCAGGGCTCTGCATTTAGCTCCGTGCTTCTAAAAGCATCTGTACAGAGATAATATTAATGTTATTGCGACAGACAGGCAGAGCCTCATTGCTCTCTGCTTTGACTGAAACTGTCTGTTCGTAGCAAAATTGTGCAGACATTGGCATTTTTGAGGGAGGTCTGAATGTGTGTAGGTCCAGTCACTGGTGGGAGAAAGAAGTAAGATTCAAGATACTGCCAGATGACTGTTTTCTTTCTTTTCTTTTTTGGTACTCAAAATGGGCCGGTGAGCCATAATTATCAGAATTATTGTTCTTGGCTGCCAAGATGGCTCAGTCAATGAAAGTCCCTGCCATTAATCTCAATGACCAGTGACTGGTCCCCAAGACTCACATGGTAGAAGGAAAAATGATTTTTCTCAAGTTGTCCTCTGACCTCCACTGAGGCATGGGCACCCATACATAAACACACACACACACACACACACACACACACAGAGAGAGAGAGAGAGAGAGAGAGAGAGAGAGAGAGAGAGAGAGAGAGAGAGAGAGAGAGA
>NW_021620769.1:406492-419209 GCF_004785775.1 Grammomys surdaster | reverse complement strand
AGAGAGAGAGAGAGAGAGAGAGAGAGAGAGAGAGAGAGAGAGAGAGATATTATTGTGAAGCTAGAGGAACTTCCCCAGTTTACCATGGGTTCTGATCAAGAGTTACGTGGAATATTGGAGGGTTTATTACAAACTTCTCAGCTCCATGAATAGCTATTTAACCTGGGTAAGTGGGGTGTTTAAAATTCTGAACTTGGCTGCTAATTATATTTAAATTTTTGGGAGATCTAAATTGATAGCATAAAGGTAAAAAAAAAATACTGGAAAGTTGATTATATTTAGAATAAAGTTTGAGGGGCTACTCCTAGTCTTAGTTTATAGATTCATCAAATAGAAATACTAAAGTCTGTACTGATGGGTCACAGTCACAGGGTGATCTCAGATGCTGTCGGAAAGCCACTCAGTACTGTGGGATCTAGGGCTTGGAGTTCTGGGGAGAATAGTTTTAAAGACATCCATTGGAGTTGGAGAGATGCTCTGTGGCTGAGACACTCTCCTTGCAAAGGACCTCCATCACCAGTTCAACATCTTCTCTGGCCCTGTTACACACCACCACTGACGAGCCACACCCACAGACAGACACACCCTCACACAAATCATTTTTATGAATAACTAAAATTCCTTTTTAAAATGATTTATCGCAGTGGGCTGGAGGTATAAGCTTCTTGAGTTTCTTCAGATCATCTGAGCTGTAACTGCCCTGGTCTTGGTTTGTTTGTCAAGTTAATTGTCTTTGTATTGTTTTCTCATGCTTATCGCCCAAATAGCTCCACTAAGCCTCAGTCATTGAATGATAATAAGTAATAATGATTATGATTATGGGGCCCGGGCGGTGGTGGCGCACGCCTCTAATCCCAGCACTCGGGAGGCAGAGGCAGACGGATTTCTGAGTTCGAGGCCAGCCTGGTCTACACAGCGACAGCCCAGGACAGCCAGGGCTACACAGAGAAACCCTGTCTCGGAAAACAAACAAAACAAACAAAACAAAACAAACAAACAAACAAACAAAAAAGATTATGGGGAAATCTGGTCAAAAAACATTTTAAAAAGTTTAGAAAATATAAACTTTTGATGTTTCTACTGGCACTAGGCATTTTTGTAGAAAACAGCCATTGTCTTTGCTGTGGTGCAGGCACAGGCTCTGCTAAAGGAGGCCTATGTCACAGAACTGTCACAGTTACTGTTGCCATTAGCATCTAGTAATCCTGGGCCTAACCAATGAGGTTGTGCCAGGCACCCTTCCTCACGTGCCTGCATCTGTAAGCTCCAGGCTCTTTGGGGTCACTTCCTAGATCACTAATTTCTTCCTCCTAGATGCCTGTTGCAAGCTGTTGATCAGCAGTATTACCCAAGTGTACAGAAACAAACAGGATGAGCGTAGTTTGGAAGTAAATAAGGTTGCCTTGCTTGGCTCCTGAAAGGTATGCATATCTAGACACTGTTGGTAAGACAATTGCTTGAGAAAGATATTGCCAGTGTTGTGACCAAACTACACCAATGTCCTCTAGCCTCTGTGCCCAGAAAAATGTTATGACTTTCCCTAAGATGAAGTGAATTAATAAAGCAACATAAAATTCATTAATCTGAACACAGCGCTGCTCTCAGGTCCAGATTCTCTGATCCCTCCCCACTCCACCATCCCCCTTCCCTCTCCCCTTCCCATCCCCCTCTCCCTTCCCACTCTGACTCAAATCCCCACCCACCATGTCATAGACTAGAGAAGGGCACATGGGAACATTTTAAATCAGAGAGGGAGCTGGAAAAAGGGCTTAATGATAGGATTCCAGAACCTACACTAGACAACTCACAATCATCTGTAATTTTCTAGCTCCAGAAGATCTGACATCTTCTTCTGGACTCCACAGATGCCTGTACTCACACACACACATATACACATGAACACATAGAGGCACACAAGGCACACATGCACACATGCACAAACACACACACACACACACACACACACACACATAATTTTAAAAATAATTTTAAAAAGTCTTCAAAGCTCATGGAGGCTCAAGTGTGCCCCACAGGAGGACAAGGCTGACTGTACAGATGCTAACATTTCCTTCAACATTTGTGCATATGTCATCACTGTCTCCCAGGGAAGGAGCATGTGTTTTAGCAGAAAATAGGTATAACCAGTAAGTAACTTATGAATATCGGTAACTATGCTCATTAATAAGCAATAACGACTATGGACGTGTCAATATCAATGACCACTTTTAAAATAACCATGATTCTAAATAATCATGAACATAAAAATGTGCTAGCTCATGTGAGAACGTCTATTTGTGCTAGCTCATGTGAGAACGTCTATTTGTGCTAGCTCATGTGAGAAGGTCTATTTGTGCTAGCTCATGTGAGAAGGTCTATTTGTGCTAGCTCATGTGAGAACGTCTAGTTGAGAAGATGCTCTGAGCTGTCCTTGCTATCTTTGAGCATCCACATCATGTGATCTGCCTTGGTGCTGTGAAATCTGCGCATAACTGACAGAAAATGTGAGTTATTAACGTCACAGTAATGCAGCTCCATACCCCAGGAGCTGGAGCTGGAGAATCCAGGTTTCCCTGTTAGCTGCTGCCCATGGGTCATGGACAAGTCACTTGGCTTCTTTAGACTTTTGATCTTCATGTCAAAGCTTTTGAGACTGAGATTTAAAAGTGTGGGTGACAGGCAGCACACATTTGTACAAACTCTAAGTCTCCTATAAAGGTTGCTTGGATTAAGTAGGAAATCATTTTGTTATCCCTTGTTTTTGCCCTGACACAGGGCAGTGATTCTGGTGTCTGCCCTTGCAGGGGAAGCTCTACCACTGAGCTACCTTCCAAGTGTTTATCTATCGGCTTTGAATTTTGAGACAGGATCTCCCTAAGTTCCCCAGGCTGACCTAGAACTCATTTCATAGCCCAGGCAGGCCTTGGCTTTCAGGTCTTCCTTCCCCAGTCCCCAAGTGTTGGGATCACAGGAGGGCCATAGTTTTGTTAAGAGCAAGACTCTTCATCAGGACCTTCTTTCTCTGTAAGGGCTAGTACTGGAATGAGAAGCTATAACCCGGTTCCCATCCATCTCCACAGGCAGATGTTGCTTTGTCGCTAACCTTCAGAAGAGTATTTTCAGACCCACTTGAGTTTTGACAAAAGGCTATGAAACAAACAGCCCCAAAAGGAAATAAATTAAAACTATGGACACGCAGTGTTGCTCCGACACAGAGTGCCCAGAGAACTTGGGCAACAGTAAGGAGCTTCTGAGGCAATTGCTCCTCACAGGATCGGGAGCGCCCCAGCTATCTTATGTGAAATTCTTTTCATCTTCCCTCCACTCTCTTGTGAAAAGCAGGAGGCTTTCTGAGAGGCACAGACATTCTCAGTGTTTACAACAAGACAGCTTTTTTGCTGGTTGAGCTCAGGAGAGGCAGGGCAATTTTGTGTTAAACAGGCACAGAAGATGACAGGAAGGAGGTGAGTTTATAGCCGGAAATCCATATGCAAACCGTCCCTTGGAAGGTTGCTTTTTACTGTCTTGTACTAAGTTAATGGAAACCAAGGAGCTACCATTCCAGAATCTTCGTCTCCTTTAATCCTTAATAACGAAATAAAAATGGGCAGCCTGTATCCTGCAGCAGCTCTAGCCAGCAGACCTCTAGGAAACAAGGCTCCCCACAGACTTCCCTTGATCTTAAAGCTCAACTTGAAACATTTATATGCACAGAGCACCTGACCAGGAGATGTGAGAAGGGCCTTTCCCCTCCACCTTGGCTCTATTTCTTTCTTTAATAATAAATTCTCAGTTTTCTCTCTTCCCTTCCTGGAAATTGATTCTATTCTAAGTAGTGTTTTTTGTTCTTTCTTAATAGTTTAAGGAAAGCAAGACAAACTTGAAAACCCCCCATTAACACCCATCAGGGGCCTGCCTGCCGGCCCCTGGTATCATCTTTGTTTTTCCAAAGATGAAGCAGAAAAGTCAAGTCTGGGTTGGTTAATTCTAATCAGGTTGAGGACTTCCTTTGTCTGAATTCAAAGGGCTCCGGGTGACCTATTATGCACTTTAGTGGCAAGGGCTGCGAAATCTTCCTTTGCACCCCCTGCCTCTTGAAGAAGCAATGAGCTCACAAACTTGTTCTGACTGCACCTGCTTAAACATACAGGTGTGCACATGTGGTAAACAAAGGAGGAGATCTGGAGCTGGTCCTAAAATGTCATCATCATCTGGGGTATGTCCTCAACGAAGCAGTAATGCGCTTCATGGTACAATCACACTCAGTCCAACAAGAAAATGTGTGCCAAATGCAAGGCAGAGACCTCACTTTTATTTTGCAACAAATAAAGGAAGAAGAACAATTTCTAAATATCACTGGGCTGTGTTCTTTCTCCCATGTTTCTTTTCTCTCCTCCTTCCCAGGCTTCATTCACCTCATGAAAGATTTTAAGGAGTCGGGTTTAAAGACCTTAGTACAAAATGATCAAATAAATCACTGACATTGGGACAAAGGTGATAAAGGGAGAGACAACAACAAGGAAGAAGTTTTCTAAAATACACAAATGCAAACTGCTGCTCTGTAGCTGTGGCAAGACACAAGTCACCTTTGCCTTTCCACATCCCAGCATCCTAGGCCACACCCCAGCATGGCTCCCCCGCTTCCTCCCTCCCTCCCTCCTTCCCTCCCTTCCTCCCTCCCTCCCCCCTCTCATTCTGCACTCTCTTAGGCTCATTCTCCATGACCAAGTGCTACTTGCCTTCAGCCAACAGATGAAAGGAAGCCCTTCCTTGCCCACAGTATTTAGGACTTCCCACTGCACTTAGGATAAAGGTCTAGTTGCTGACTGCAGCATAGAGACTTTCATAGCTAGACACTGCACAGCTTCCGGGCTCTCTGATTGTCCTAGCCTCCCTTGCGCACACCCTTTGGCCACCATACACCTCTTTCAGCATGTTGAATCCATCCTTCCCTGTATCACTTTGTCAGCAGCTTCTCTGCCTCTCCACTCAGGGTCACATTCCTCAGACTTCCCTTGTAGTCTGGCTGGTAGGTGCTCCTGCTGTAGGTTCAAACCTATGCTTCTTACTTACTCCTGGCCCCTCCAAGGCTCCAGTGCATGCTGAGCAGCCTGCTCTGGCTGCTCTATCATGCGTCTGAGGGCTGGAGTTCGTTCTTTCTTAGATGTGCTTTGGTCTTTTATCCCCCTGGGGCCTGACAGAGTACTATTGCTAATATGTTATTGTTTGTGTCACAAATAGCTCAGGAACAGCTCAGAAAAAGAGTGCTTGCTTACCACCTGTGATTTCCAGCACCATAAATAACAATGATACTTTTAAAGTAACGAGAAATGAGTGGGTGTCTATGAAGTATCCCTGAGCAAGATGAGGGCCCCATTTTCACAGTCTTGCCCACACTCTACAGAGTAAAGCAGGCCATGAGGTGGTTCATAATCATTTAGTTTTCACAGATGAGGTATGCACAGCTTTGGCGGGTGAGTGTGTGCACTCCGATGCCAACCTGGTCTTTTAGGAACTGAAAGTTTGCTGTTTGCCTAGTGCTCTATGCTGCCTTCCCTGTGGAAAATGACTCCTCCCAGAATCATGTGTGATAAAAGAAGAATGTTCAACTCCCAAAACTCATGACAGCTGGAAGAGAGAAAGAGAGAGAGAGAGAGAGAGAGAGAGAGAGAGAGAGAGAGAGAGAGAGAGGGAGAAGGAGGAGGAGGGAGAGGAGGGAAGGAGGAGGAGGAAAGAAAGGAGGAAGGAAGGAAGGAAGGAAGGAAGGAAGGAAGGAAGGAAGGAAGGAAGGAAGGAAGGAGTAAGAGAGAGAGAGAGAAACAATTGTTGGGTGTGGGCATCTATAATTAAGTATTTTCCTCCTGTGTAACATTTGAGATTAGCAGCAGCCTAACTTGGGCTTAGTATTCTGAGTAACAGATTTTCCACAACAGAGCCTCTTCTTGGGGTCCCTCAGTTGGAGGCAACAGCATCTGTTAAGTTAAGATACATCTTCTAGCTCTGCAGGGAGGGCCGGCCTACACGGCAGGCTTGCTTTACTCTCCTGAATCAAATCCAGCAAAAATCCACATTCACTTCACAACTATTCCTCAGGAGAAGAGAAGGGAAGGGGACAGCAAGTGGGGAGACAAGGTGACCATCCTAACCCAAAAGGACAAGAGTCTCCAGGGCATTGTCTCTGCCAGCACTGTCTCATGGTGGAGCCTGGAAAGCCAGGCCCAACCAGATTCAGCCTCTCTGTACCTCATAGGTTTGTTGGCTCAGTGTCTTTGGGGTTCTTTCTGCCTCAGAGGCTCCAGGATCTTTGCCTGCTCACCTGGGGTTCTACCATTTTCTTTAGAAGGTAAATTAGTCACATCCTGACAGAAGAATTAGTGGAGCAAGGCAGATCTGTCTACCTCCTCCTTCGGGTCTAAGTGCCAAAGAGGCAAACAGCCCTGAGATAAACACACAAACATACATATATGCTCACAATCACTTACACACAAATACACAGAATTTCTCTGTCACACACTCAAATACACACATGCATTCTCTCTCTCTCCCCCACCCTCTCTCACACACACACTCAACGCACAATGATTGTGTACCTTCATACACCTTATTTTGTGCTGAAAGTACCGCTTTCACAATGGTACTTCTGAACCTACTTGAGGTTATTTGCCCAAAGATCTTCCACAAACTATTACCAAATTCACCATGTGTGCCACTACCTTAGAAACTTCCAAAAGTCTCACCACACTCAGTCTCTTCCACCCCTTTGCTACCATGCAAATAGAAACCTAGAATCTAGCAATACAGGACCGGGTCTAGAGAAAACAGATTTTTTCTTTGATGGCTACAGTGTAACATCCCAACAGAATCAATTCTGTCCACCTGTCTTCTCCTTGTGTGTGCATCTGAGGAGGGGACAGGCCTTGTTCCTACTCAGGCATTTCCAGTGTAGCCCAGCCTTTAATTCATTCTTGCAAATGGCTGACATAGGGAAACAACATGAAGTCTGTGGATGACAAAAACTTCTTTTTTTTTCTTTGAAGATACAAAGAAAATATTTAGTAGAAAATCCAAAAATATGTAGGATAAAGGAATAAGCGATAGAATCAGACTACTTTCAAGCCACAAATTCTGTAAGCCAATGTGTCTGATTCTATCAAGCAAGAGATGATAAAACAAAAACAAACTTTTATTTGTAGGAGAGGCAATTTCACTGTTTCTACTAGATAGGCACAAATGTTAGAATTCTTCAGTTTAGGTTTATGCTATATCTCATGAATTAATTTTAAAAAATTATACCCGGAGTTTCTTTTAATGAAATACTAATGATTTCAAATCATCTTATTTTCAGCTAATCACTTTATAATAAAGGGTTGATAACATACTTAAAAATAACTGGGAACAGAAAATTGAACTCAATGAGAAGTGAGTTTACACTTTAACTAAAAAAAATGTGACAAACATATAAAGAAAAGAATCTATATTTTAGTCCTGGCAAATTTTGTAGAAAGAACAGTAATTATCTCATGTATGAAGGGAAATTTAAGTAGTAGCGTATAAAGAAAACAGTCTTCCAGATTCAGACAATTCTGTGCAGAAACAAAGATGCGTTCTGGCCACCAGGAGCAGGAGGAAGGAACAGAAAAAGTGACAAGCACTTAAGTGCGGAAGACCAGAGACTTCTTGTCCGAGCGCGGAGATTTGCCTACTAGGTAGCAAATGCCCTTCCATCATGGTGGCTGGTCCAGTACTTTAAAAGCATATGCATTTATTTATCATGGCCGTGCTCATCAGTAATACACAGACTTCTCCAGTCTTCTGTGCTCTTCTCCTGCCAAGTTTTCTCCCTTAATGGCACAGCTTCCGCTCCGTGCGAGGCGGGTAAGCAGAAAGTACCTTTGCTTTTTTAGCAACCAGGTTTTGAAAAAAAAAAAATTACCCATCCTCATTCCAAACTTTTGGATAGCTTGTCAAAATAAGGGCCACTGGAAGCACACGGCATAACAAACTGTAAACACCACGTCCTCGGGAGAGAGACTCCCCAGCGTTCCTTGCGTGGTTCAGTCACACTGCTCATTAAACAAGCCATTTTAATGCTCACTGTCAGGCCAATCTTCCAGGTGCCAGGATTTTCTTTTGAAGCGAGAAGGTACTCTGTGGGCCATCTTTGCAGAAAGGTAAACATTTGAAAACCAGGACAGGGTTTGCTGGTATTTAAAACTCAAGAGTCTTCTAAATTCGGAGGCCCTCTCGGCACCCTTCCTCAACACTCCCACCCCTCTTAAAGTAGTTTTAAATTTTATCTTATTTTAATTTTTCAGTTTGCCCAGGCGCAAGGTACTGCAAAACCTATTTCAGGTGTCTTTTAAAAATTAAAACGGGGCTGATTGGCCATGTCAGTGATCCAGCTAATCAAAATCGCTGACACCTTTTCAGGAGGGAAGAGGCAAGGTTTAGCACTCACCACAGAGTGCTGCCTCGTTGATCGGCTTTTTGATCTAAATATGTGCCTGCAGATAATTCTCTTGCATTTTTTAAAGCAGAGAAACAAAGAATAAAATGCTGAGAAAATAAACGCTTTTTTTTTGAGACATCGATTCGGCACGCCTGACCCCAAACCTCTAAACGGAGCCGCCTGTCCCTCTGATGGCCAGGCTGGGAGGGAGCGCCCCTCTGCGGAGTGGAATAGGCTCGCTCCAAACTAAACCTTCTTAAAACATTCGCGCTGGCGCTTGCCCAGTAGCCAAAGAGCACAGCTAGAATACAAAGGAGTGGGAAACATGGGCTCCAATTAAAAAAAAAAAAAAAGCAAACAGCCGCCGCGACTCATCCTCTCCACTGTGGGTCTGACTCCAAAGCCAACACAACACACTTGAATGCATGCTGCGTTTTCTTCTGTTTTTGCCACTGTCTTAAAGACAAGAAGTGGTTTTCATAAACTAGGGCCATAAGAATGTATTCTGGTGGTCTTTCTCCTGTGGGGAGAACATGTTTCCGCGGTGTTTATGTAGCTTTGTTGCGACCCACTCAAGAAAGCGCCCTTCTTTGATTTGCTGTGATGAGCCCTGTACATAAAACCATGGAAAGAATTGTGTTATTTGGAAATACTAGTTTCATAATAGGTTCATGATCTATTCTAAGAAAAGTAAGGTATTGTTGGATAAAGAAACGTGTGAAGTCAACTGGGATTTCAAGGTAAATCATATTGAACAGATTGGTTGGTCTCAATATATTAATTAAAACCAATGTGTAAACAACGACTCAGGGCAAATAAAAGGAAGGAATAAGACCGAGAGATGGGGGAGGGGCAGGAAGAGGCTACAGCAAGGAAAAGTTGTACACAGCTAATGGGTCTTTCAAAAATTCCAAAAATAACCACAACTTTTAAGCGACACATAAATCCACCAGCCCTCATTGTCACAGTCCTGTGGCGCAAGAGATAGAAGGCGCTATCTCTTGGGTGCTAGCTCTCTCACCGCCCGAAATTCCACCCCGAAGGTGCTTGTTTTGGACATATGGAAGAAAGAATATCTCAGCTTCTGAAGCTCTGTTTTTTTTTTTTTAATTTTTAGTTTTTACAGTGACTTGAGCTATTTGGCTACTTCTAGGCATGATGCATTTTCTCCCTTTTCCACAAATGCATACATGTCTGCAGCTACACACACACACACACACACAGAGATAGAGAGAGAAAGAGAGAGAGAGAGAGAGAGAGAGAGAGAGAGAGAGAGAGAGAGAGAGAGAATGTATGACAATTTTAAATTGAGTTTAAGTCCCTATGATTTTGGTGAGTCCATTGCTGGGGAAATTAAAGGTGCTTGAGCCACTTCTAGCTTTGTTGATGTCCCAAAGTATGCGGAGATGCCGTTAAAACCCACATTCCTGTTCCTCAGCTACTGAGACTAAATTTCTGAAAAGCCCCTGAAACCTTTATTTCCTTAACAGGGCCCTTCAGCTTTTGAACTCACTGCTCCACATGTTGCATGGGAGATGGTAAAGTGAGCCGAGAGCAAAGATTGCCAACATCTGGAAGGTTTTCTGTAGTCACACAGAAGCTGGGCATCTTCGTAAGTGCCAGGAAAGATACAGATGTCGGCTCGAAGGATACAGGAGATGCAGTGCTGTTTAGGGCATCGTTTATTGCAGAGCAATAAACAAATATGCTCTACTTCATTTCCATTTTACAGTGATGTCTTGAAATGGCTAAATTTTGCTTTTAAAAATTGACTTTCAAAAAAGAAATCCATCCTAATTGTACTAAAAGCTGTCACATAAAAGAACAATACTGCCATCTAGTGCTTGTTCTGAAATATGACCGAATCAGACATTTCACTTTGAAGGGGAAATCTCAAGAAATATTATAAACAAATTTCAGTAAAGTCTTCTACTATGGACAGAAAGTCGAAAGACTACATGATACAGTTCCAAGATTCTCCCAACTCCGTGGCAGCTTCTCACCTGACTCTGCAGCAGTGACCCACCTCATAGCAAGGATGAACCTCATCTGACTCTAGAATACCATTGTGAGTTCTGTCCAGGGTTTGGGGATTCTGAAGCCATCAACTGTACTAGCCAACCTTCAAAGTGTGCCACACCCTCTGGCTTCCTGCAGCCACTCAGGCTGCTTGAGGTCTCTAATGAAGACTAAAGCCCAGATTCCAATCTGATCTGCGGAAGGCTCACGAAGTTTCTCCACATAGCTTATCTACAGACCTTCTTAGACTAAGCAGCTCATCTCTGATATACAGAGTCACTCAGATGGGAGTCAACCTGATGAATATACTTATCCAAGGTAATCAAAAAGGAAGAAAATCAAGAAGGGTTACCCGCTAATATTAGCTATTTTCAATATTTGGCTTGGGGTAAATAATCTCAAATAGGTCATGTTATTTCATACGTCCAAGTGTTATTTTAACTTTTATCTTTTGACCTTGAAGTTAATAGACTTGCTTGGGGGCATCATGTTCTTAAAAATGTACAATGTTACTTTTCAAAAAACAATAAAATAATGCATCTTACATACTTAACACAAAGTCTTTTAGGAAAGGGCAAATGGGACAAACATAGTAGAGGTCCAAGGAGCTTGTCAGCGGGATTAGAGTTGCTACTGACCATAACCTGTTCCTTAATCTTTTCCCCTAAAGGAAAAAGAACAATTTCCCCAACAAAGGGCATTTTACGCGTGAGTTCCATCTTGATTGATATGGAAAATCTGTGTTGTTGTACAGTTCTAGAGAAAACCTGTGTGGACAGCACGAGGAGACAGGAAGCCACGACTAAGGCATTTAGAGAATTTTCAAGTAGTCTGAAGCCATAGGGAAAGGAAAGCATTGCCTGTTCCAGGTTGTGAGTGCTGGGAAGACAGGATGACAGCATGTCTTAAGGATAACCAGGAGAAAGGGGGGATCCAACGCAGGACTCAGAGCAGATGTTGGTTTGTACTGCAAACTCCACACTGGTAAAATCTAAAACCCAGACGCCAGACACTCTAGAACAGTGTTTCTCAACATGACCTGTGGGTCATGATTAAATACCCTGCATATATGTACATTACAATTTAAAACAGAAGCAAAATTATAACTACGTCATAGCAACAAAATAAAATTATGGTTGGGGGATCTCCACAACACGAGTGCAGCATTAGGAAGGTTGAGAACCAAAAATCTACAGAGGGAGGGGGTATTTCTAGAATTCTCAAAACAGTCTAGGGAAGTAAAGCCACTTTGCCATGTGTAGATGAAGACATCAGCTTGTTTTAAAATCCTATCTCGTAAGCTTTACTCCTCTCCTTTCAAATTCTGATTTCAAAATCAGAAAGAAAGGCATAAGTTCTCTGGGCCTTTGGTAGGTAACAAAGTACACGTTTCACAAATGCTTTCTGAGGATCTATCACCCGCAAGGCATTTTCTGGATGCTGTAGAGATGGGGAAGATAAATGACAGCCAGTGATCCACTAGGCAGGTTAACATACGTACATGTCAGACAGTGATGCACTATGCAGCTTAACATACATACATGTATGCAGACAGCCAGGTATGGTGGCTCATGCCTGTAAGCCAGGACTCAGGATAGGGAGCACACTTGTTTTGAATAAGGGCCACAGGTATATGGCCCCAGGAGGAGGTGACTACACAAAGCCCCAGGGAACAGGGAAACTATGGGGCAATGCCAAGAGTCTCTTCATGTGCATATGGAGGTGCTTACCTTCTAGATTTTACAAGCAAGCCCAGTGGTGAAACCTTTAGGCAGACATTCCCAGTAGAGCCCCTTGTGTCCTCTGATCATGGTAACCAAATTAAGTTCACTGGTTAGGTTATAAAAGCTATCAACAAACAGCTGTCCTCCATTTCCTTGGGGGGAGCTCAGGCTGCTATCCTCAAGGACACCTTAGCCTACCAGTTAGCTCACATGATTTTGGGATGTATCTCCTTGTCGATCGGACCCTTCCCAGGGCTGTTTGAGTATGACATAGACCCATTTCACCTGAATTGGACAAAATCACAGCAAAGCATTCAGCTAACTACAGAAGTAAGCTCAGAGTTACTCCAGTCTAACGTCAAATTACCCACAAGCCCTTCACTGAAGGCAGCAAAATCATTTCTGGTTAACTTAAGCAGGGGGGAATTATGCCGTTATGGGAGCAGGCATCTAATTAGGCTCTTCCAGGGCAGGCAGAAATGACAAGGGGCAGAAACGACAAGGGGCAGAAACGACAGGGGGCAGAAA
>NW_021620769.1:402071-406482 GCF_004785775.1 Grammomys surdaster | reverse complement strand
AGAAACGACAGGGGGCAGAAACGACAGGGGGCAGAAACGACAGGGGGAAGAAACGACAGGGGCAGAAACGACAAGGGGCAGAAACGACAAGGTGCTGCCTAGTCCAAAAGAATCTCAAATTTTCAGGTCCCTTATTAAAAGTAAATAAAAATTAAGGCAGATGTGGTGAGTGCCTGGACTCAGAAGGCATAGGCAGCTAGATATCTGTGAGTTCAAGACCAGCCTGGTCTACATAGTAATTTCTAGGCCAACCATAGATACATACCAAGACAGAAAATAAGTAAATAAGAAAGGAAGATTTCTATAGAAAACTTGGGTCAAGTAAGAGCTGACTCTTGACAACAGTTGCATCTGGACTGGGTAAGAGGTAATTTCTGGAAAGAAAACTGTGTATGAGATGCCAAACTGGGCCAGTGCTCACAGAAGCTTCTGGGATCTTTTTAAGTGAAGGTATTGAGAAATTCATACAACACATGGCTTGAAAGCACTGGTGCACAGTCTCCTGGAGGAAGCCCTTCCATACCCTCCCTCCCCATGAATGCCCTTTCATTCCCTTCCCTCCCTCCCTCCCCACTCCCCCCATAGTCGTTCTTCTATTCCCCTCCCTCATACACCAGGGATTCTTGCCCACTACTACCAGCAAGCAGCACACGTACAGTGTTACTTCAAGGTGTCTACATATTGATCCATGTTGAAAGAAAGAAAGAAAGAAAGAAAGAAAGAAAGAAAGAAAGAAAGAAAGAAAGAAAGGAAGGAAGAAAGGAAGAAAGAAAGAAAGAAAGAAAGAAAGAAAGAAAGAAAGAAAGAGGAAAAGAAAGAAAGAAAGAAACTATCTGGTGATTTTAAAATAGTTTTTCTTATAAAACTTACATACAGGGCTCAGAGGTTAAAGATGCTTGCCATCAAGTCTGGTGGCCTGTGTTCAATCCCCATAATCCCAACTATCTACACACACACACACACACACACACACACACACAGAGGGGGGGCACTCTGGCATCCACCCAATTTGCACATGCACAAATTAAGTAATTAACTAATGTAGTAATAAATAAAATTTGCATAGAGAATAATTTGGAAGTGGCAGAAAATTACAAAGAAGACTAATAAAATCTAATATATGTAAGGGATAGAGCGATGACACAGTGGTTAAGAGTGCTCAGTGTTCTGCCCGAGGGCCTGAGTTCGATTCCCAGTGCCCTTGTCTGAAGGCTCACAACCAACTTTAACAGAAGGGTCATATGCCTCTGGCCTCAGCGGACACTGGCATTCGCATGCATATTCTCACCCACAAACTGACTCATATGCACATAACTTAAGAAATCTTTTAAAAGTTAGCTAATAGTTATATCACATAGGTAGAGTTCCTTTAAAGATTTGTTATACTTCCCACCAGACTTTGTGGAGATTATAGTTTTGTCTGTCCATCTGCATAATAGTATAAACATCAATTTATATGAATAATATTTTATAATTTTGATGAAAGGCCTATTCCTATTTTTAGAATGCTTTTCTTAATTTTACTTTTTTTTTTTTACAATGAACACTTTCTAGTCATTTGTGCAAGGTCATCATTTTTCATTATATTTTCTGCATGAGTTATGCACATGTGCATTCTATATTAAGTAGCTATATAGAAAGCATAAGCAAAAACAACTATGACCCACAGGTACCCTGAGGAAAGACCACCAAGCACTGTGGCTAGAATCAGCCAGAGCTTGTCAGGAAGCAGAACACAGGAAATAGCTGGGGTTAAATGATAATAAGAAGGATGAGATTACCAGAGCCCTGAGCTCTTCCCTTCTAAGGAAAACAAAACAAAACAAAACAAAACACCACAGGCCTCAATCCTCCTTGTACCTGAGGCCTTTGTCACTTTTTGGCCTCAAGTTCCCTCCCCAACCCAAGCTACTATATTTCTGTGCCTCTAGAGCCTCCCAAGACCCAAGCAGGATCTCTTTATACCTGTAGGAGCTCAGCTGAGTCCAGCGTGACACGCAGACTCCTTGGTGGGAAAAGTCTGTCAGATGGGTGGGTGCTGCTGGAGGGCAAAGGGGAAGCTGGGAGAGCCAGCATCCCAGCGGGGCCTCACAGCTCACTGCTTTCAGGCCTGTGACTCAATCCAAGAGGAGCACTGTGTGGATACTGTATGGATCAAGGCTAGGGGCCGTGGGAGTGGGCTCTAGGGACCCCATGACCTAGGGATATTTTTATTTTTCTGTTCATTTTCTACCTCTCAATTATTTATATTCCTCACTCATGACTAATGGGAATATACGTATCGTAAGGCACTGTCATCAAAAGTTATTTTCATAAAATGGGCTCCAGAGCGACTTTTTAAAGTTACCCCCATATAAATATTAAATAAACAAATACCAATTTGGTTGTGCCATCAAGAGAAAGCTTTCGTTTAATACAAGTTTCAACTTACTGGATGCTAGACTGAAAAGCTGAGGCCATATTTTCCTGAAAAGATACCACGGTGTCTTCCCACTGGAAGCTGCTGAGTTTCCTTTGCGGAGATTTTGTTTGTTTAAATCAGGATTTTGCTTCTTATCCCAGGGTGTCCTGGAACTCAGTATGAAGCCATGGAATACCTGCCACAGTCTCTGGGTACAAACCACAGGTACTGGCTGCCACACCCACCTATGAGCAGCTTTGGTTGATTAACAAAGCAAATGCTGACACCAAGTGTTCATCTGGCTGCATGCTGCTAAGCCACCCTGATACAAGTGCCAACCCAGGTCACCTCTCCTCAACACTGCACTGTCCTTGTTTGAGAGATCCTGAGCTGAACTCCTGGTTATGATAGTACAGGGGGATTCAAATGTATTCGTATTACAGTCATAAGAAAATAAAAATGATCACACACACGCACACGCGCGCACACACACACACCCTTCACAAAGTTTTTCTCACAAGCCTCCACCTGATGGACACTAAGAGGAAATTACTTACATCTACGGTATCCAAGACAATAAGTAGAAAGATCCCTTTAGTCAGGAGGTGTCTACCTTGGTGACAGTGACTTGCTCAGGCAGCTGTGATGAGTGTACCTGTATGTGCTTTGGAGTCCCCTTGTTACAGGGCTGCATAGTTCCCTGGCTGCTCTGTGGGACTCCTTGGACTCCCTCCAGCTGCTGCATGGTACAGGATGTCAGACACTGGGCCTCTTCATCTGTACGCCCTTGCCCCAAACAGTGCATCCAGATTCAAGAGGCCCTCTCCTTTCCCATTCACTTCTCTGACTCACTCATTCACTATCTTGGATGTCTGGGGCCTCTTTTTGAGACCCATTCACGTCCAAAGCAAGCCAAAGAGGCTCCAAGCCTGTTCCTCCTTCTGCTTGATCCTACTGTAGAGTGAAAAATTATAGATACTGGGTATATAGAATTCTTTTTAGACATATAAAATATTCTTTAGGCTTTCTTTATAAAGACATGGAGAAACCGAGCCATGAAACAAGTTAAGAATGTGGACAGGCTAGTTACGGGAACTGGCTAGAATGCAAGCTAGCCAGGTGGAACCAAGCTGAGAACTGCAGTGACAGGGCAAGGCCGAAGTAACAGGGCAGGACCACATTCTTGAGAAAGATAAGCATACAGAGAGTTTTCACCTGATCCTGACTCATGTAGGTTGGGTTCGTTTGGAATGTTCCACTATTTTTATGTTATGCCACCTTAGCAACCTCTCCCCCCTCCCCATTCCTTGGTTTGTGGTTTTTCCCTTTAAAAACCCCTCTCAAACTGGCTGTTGGGGTCAATTCAGCTCCTGCATGGGCATACAAATTGACCAGCAGCTAGCTGTCACACGCCCTAATAAACCTCGCTATTGCTCCGGTACACAGTGTCTCCAGCATATTACTGGGTGGTCACCACTTTCTGAGACTTGAGTGAGGGTCTCCCCTCTGCGGAGGTCTTCACTACCAGTGACATAAATTGTCACAGTGAACCCTACCCCAATCTGTCACCCTCCACAGACATTCTTCCATGCGTTGTAAAGTAGGCAAATGATGCTTATCCTCAGACCCCATCACCTGCTGACATTGCCTGCCACAGCCATCCTCCCTTGGTACATCACAGGAAGAGCAAAAGATGGGATTTGTGAATCTCACTCAGCCTCTCTCACGATCCAATCCTGCTAACACTCCCCTGGGTGAGAGGCTATGCAAGGACTCCATCATGTATGGTCAGTGTTAGACTCCATCATGTGTGGTCAGTGTTAGACTCGATCATGTATGGTCAGTGTTAGACTCCATCATGTATGGTCAGTGTTAGACTCCATCATGTGCGGTCAGTGTTAGACTCCATCATGTGTGGTCAGTGTTAGACTCCATCATGTGTGGTCAGTGTTAGACTCCATCATGTGTGGTCAGTGTTAGACTCCATCATGTGTGGTCAGTGTTAGACTC
>NW_021620769.1:372954-401671 GCF_004785775.1 Grammomys surdaster | reverse complement strand
GGTCAGTGTTAGACTCCATCATGCGTGGTCAGTGTTAGACTCCGTCATGCACGGCCAGTGTTGCTCATGTGAACACTGCAAGCTGCTGGTTCCCTATACTGAAGTCCCCCACAGCTTGGTGACTCTTCGGTCTTGCTTTCCACAGCCTGACTTTCCAAAGATTGGGTTTATGTAGGAATTTTAGAAAATCAGTTTGGAGTTTTATTGCCAATATTGGAGTTTTAATGCCCATTAATATGTTCCTACACCACTTTGGAGGGAGCATTTTGGAAAGTTACAGGAATTGTTTTGGTTGATAGCAAGGTTGGGTGGTATTACTAACATTTAGGAGATGGATACAAGGATGATCAGCTTGCTGTAATGAAGGGGAAAAAATTTCTTCTGAAATTTGCATATGTCTAAATATGGTAATAATTGTGAGTTTGGAATCTGATTGTAGCAAAGTATTTTTGTATGATTTAAATATAAACTCTGCATTTGGTTTGCATAAACCAATATAAAATTCACAGTGAAGGTGTGAGGGGATTGGGGGTTCCTGGGTGGGTGGGGGATGGGGTAAGGGGACAACATATGAAATGTAAATAAAACATCCAATAAAAAAAAAAAATTCACAGTGAAAGAGTTTCTAAATAAACATTGAAGGTCACTCTCTTATTTAAAGATCTGTTATGGAGGCCAGAACTTGCTGTTTGTTGTATCTGAGTCACAGTTAAACCAGCCTCCATGGTGAGTCATCACACTCAAAGCAATCCTGTAGACACAGGCATCCACCACACACAAACCCACAGCCAGGGCACGGGTCGTGCCTTTGGATATTGCATACAATTGCACAAAGTTAGTTTACGCTCCTTATATTAACAATTAGAATGTAGCATTGCTTTTAAAATAATGTTGAATCTAGCTGGTTTTTAACTCTAAATTTCATTTTAAGATAGATTAATGAGATAAATAAAAATAATTATGAAGCAGATAGGAGGATGGAGAAGAGATCGGTCAAAGCCATAAAGAGTAAATCTGAGAGAAGTGACATTATATTCGAGACAACTTCTGATTTCAAGTGTTAAATAAGTATGCAAATTGATACATTTCTTAAATAGTTTGATTTAGCCATTTCTCTAGAGTCTGCACATATCAAAGCATGGTGTTGTAGAACATATACATGTACAATTTTTACTTATGGATAAAAAAATGCCTGTCATATGATGGGGGTTAGTACAAAACAAGACCAGGTGACTCTGCTCAGGACACTCTCCAGTCTCCTCTCCAGTCAGAGCACTGTCTATGAATGTACCTGCTGCAAATCTGCTTATCTGTGTAGTGTACAGACAATTCCATTGGCCTGCTCTCAGGGGCCTAGCAACTGCCTACGTCATCGCCTGCAGACGTCTTTTGCCTCCACCACCAGGCGCACCAAGTGTGTGCTGCAGGTAAAAGACATCACCCCAGGCTCTCTCTCTGAGTTCTCTCTCCCTCCCCTTCCCCTTCCCTTTCCCCCTCTCCCTCTCCCTCTACCCTCTCCCTTTTCCCCTCCCTCTCTCCCTCCACCCTCCCCCTCCTCCTCCCCTCTGCCTCTCCCTCTAACTACCCCTCTCACTACCCCTCTCACTACTCCTCTCTCCTCTCACTATCCCTCTCTCCTCTCACTCTCTCCTCTCTGGCTGTCTGTCTGCCTACATGTTCACTTGTCTGCCTCTACCCCTTCCTTCCCCAGGTACTCTCCCCTCTCACTTCTCCCAATAAACCTCTTTACACCAGATCTGTAACATGGCATAAGTTCTCAATGGTACACTTTGGCCTAGGCCTGCCAAAGGTACCCCTACCCCACATATGTTTTATCATAACAGTCTGGACACTGCTTCCTAATTGGGCTGGGTAATCATGTTTGTGAACTTGGTTGGATTGAGGGATGCTAAGAAAATTGGTAGAGCACACTGTTGGCTGTCTGGAATGGTGTCTCTTAGTTTGCATGCAGTGGGCTATAAGGCACAGGCCGTGATACACAGATCTAGAATCCCTGTTATCCTATTGAGGAGGGCTTGCAGGAGCTTCAGATAAACTCCCTAGATACAGTTGACTTTGTATAGGAAGTTAAACTCTAGAGACTATCCCCAACAGGTTAGAATTTGGAGTATGGTTGTCTCTTGTTACTTTACTGGTGAGGAAGCCAGCTAATGGGGAAAGACCATGCTGAATGAAATGGGTCAGTAAAGAATCCCCCCCTCTCTTCCTCACATATCCCTGCAGCCTCTTCCCCCCTCTCTTCTGTCTTTCTGTTCTTCTCTATCTCCTCCTTTCTGTGCCTCTACCCTTTTTCCAGGTCCCCTTTCTATCCCACCAATAACCTTCTTCATATTAGATCAGTCCATGGCTGACTCCTCAGGGAGCACCTTGGCAGGGCAGGTTGGGTTGCTCCCTCTGGCCACACTATATTGCCACATTTCATAAAACACAGCAACAACATGGATTATTGGCTAATTATGTTTTTAAATTTTTAAAAAATAATTATGTATGAGTGCTTTGTCTACATGTATATCTGTGTACCACGTGCATACATGGTGCCCATAAAGATCAAAAGATGGTGTCAGATTCATGGGAACTGGAGATACAGATCGTTGTGAGCTATCATGTGGGTGCTGGGAACCGAACCCAGGTACTCCTGTAGAGCAATAGTGCTCTTAACTGCTGAGCCACCTCTCCATGACCATAAGCATTTTGTAGTGTAGTTGATAAATATACTGTTTATCTAAAGATATTCATACCTTAGTCTTTATATGAAAAACGGTTGTACTCTCTATAAAGCACGCATTTATTTCCATTTAAACTCTCACTGGAGAGTGGGGTCTGGTGGCAGGGTGCCTAAAAAGAGCAAGAGGCACACCCCATTTCAGGAAAGGGTCCTTCTCAGAAGTTGTCATACCACAAGATCAACAGGGTACTTTAACTGAGAATCAGGAACATCCTGAGCGTGCCTGCTACATGCCTGTCACTTTACATTTTAAGTGTGTTATTTTGCCAGCCTGGGAGTACGCTTGTTACACTCATCATGTTCATGAAAGATGGACTTCCTGGTTTCTTAGTGGCAATAACCTGCAGCGTATACAAGCAGGTGTCTTAGTCCAGCACATCCTGCAGTGTGAAGCCTCTTCACAGCTCACGTGTGAGGGTGCGAGGCACTTGTAGGAATGCACAGATCTTGAGATGCAGAGTGGTTATGTGAGTGTGTACTGTGAGGGGAGCAGGCGTTGCTGGTGACACCTCTAGCTACGTTCAGCTCACACCTAAGATGTCTAGGGTCTAGGAATTGTTTGCAACTGTCTCCAATAGACTGGAATTTGGAGTGTGACAGTGGTCATGACAGGCCACTGCTAGAAACAGTTCTTGGGGTAGAGACAGGAAACCTTGAGAAGACTTTAATGACATACAAATGGCATGGTGGGGACTTCCTGGAATGGTTTGCCACTTCTCCATCCTGTTCTCAAATGTTCTCCATTTTGCGGTTAGACTGTTCCCACGTCCTAGGAGACTCAAGCCATGGGAGCACTCTTGGAGGGCGTTCCGGCTTCCGGTCCTCAGTACCTCCTTTAATTTGTTCTGAGACAGACTCTGAGAAAGCTATCTTGAAAACAGTAGGAAGATAAATAAAAAAGCAGCAGCCACTGGGTGTCACTGACTTACCACTCCAGTCTGTGTTTTTCCACATTCCTGGAGCAGGGGACACTGACTGTTCAGTACACTTGCTTGGAAAGCCCTTGTGCTCCAAGGCTTCAGATGCACAGAGATGCATTTAAGGTGTTTTAAACATTACCTTAAGGCACTGAGAAGTCTTTCTTGCTCTGTAATAAATTATTCAGAACACTAAGTAGTGGCACTCCCATTTTAGAGATGTATACATTAATTCTGGTCTAGCCAACAAATGGCGGGAGGGGCAGAGCACATCCTGAACTCACTTTTTAAATTAAGATCCTTAATGGTTTCTGTTTCAAGATAGTTCTCAAAATCCAGGAGCATGATGTCCATTAGTTTGTCTTTGCACCACCCTCTAATTTTACATCTAAGGAGAGGGAAAGAAAACTCTGTATTTCAAAACATCTTCTGGGAATCTAGAACTCAGGCTGCCTCTCAAGCTCCCAGAGCAGTGATGATGAGCTTGGTCTTACGGGTTTATTTATGTGATGCCTTGGTTAGACTTCTCGATTGCCATGATGAAAAATTGGCCAAAAATAACTTAGAGAGGAGAGGGTTTTATCTTCCAACTGCAGGTCACAGTCCCTCACTGAGGTAAGTCAGGGCAGGGATCTGGAGTCAGGCCATCCTGGGTGCTGTTCACTGTCTTCCCGTCTTTCTCCTGGTGGAATGGTTTGTTCAATATGCTCTAACCACTCTAGGACCACCTGCTCACGAATGGCACCACCCAAAGTAGATCGGACCCTCCCTCATCAATCATAAATCACAAAAAGGCCCAACAGACTTGACATGGACCAATCTGATGGAGCCAGTTCCTCAGTTGAGGCCACCTCTTCCCAGATGACTCAAGTTTGTGTCGAGTTGACTAAGACCAACCAGCCCATTTGCCTAAAATAGTCATCACAGTATCTCATTTAACCTTCCACAACAAATCAAAGAACACATTGTGATCATCCCAGGGTAGCACCAGGGATCAGAAAGGAAAGCCACTAGTTTGAAGTTACAAGCCAGCACGATGAGCATTTTAGGTCTAAATCTATATTTTTGGTTGTTGGAGCCAAGTTCCTTCTGCCTCCATGAAAATACCATCTTAGTTTTAAAGTTGTTAGGGAAAGGAGGAAAGAGGGAGGAGAATGTGAAAGAAAAATATGCCATAAAATGGAAGGTGCTGATGACCTCTGTCAGTATTTCTCAAGAGTTGGAAAAAAACATGATTTCTAATCCCTCTCCTAAGGTGCCTTACAGGTGGCAGGAGACTTGAAAGGAGTGAATTAGTGTGCTCTTCCTATAAGAGCTCAGTAGTCTACTTCCTGCCAGAATTCCCTGGATGGAGACCCCTGGCTGCCAATTACAACCTTGTCTGTAATGCTTGGAGATGGTTTTTCCATACTTGGGGCTTTTCTTGACTGACGGCCTGAGGCAGTGTGGAAGGCCCTCTGCCCCTGTTTACTGCAGTTGCTGGGAGGCCTAGTCGTGGCTTCACTTGCCTGGAAACTCCACCAAACTCCTCATTGCACTTTAGGAAGCCTCATAACTTCACTGGGCAGTGGTGGGTGTACTGCCTTCTTCAGCCATCACCTCCTGGATGCCCAGGGACAACCTCACCTCAGCTCACACTTCAGGCTCTGTCTGCACAGCCTGCTCTGTTCCTGCTCCTTGCATTCATGCTGTGTCTGCTCTGGTTGCAGGTTTGCAACCCAGACTGTGTCTCTCCAGCCTTTGTGGTGCCCATGTTCTAGGGGCGAGAGCTTTCCTTGGCAGCCACCCCAGACCTTGGCCCAGAACAAAGAGTGGGGTAAGGGCATGGGCGGGTGCTTTGTTTGAAAGAGAAAAAAAAACTCACTGAGGCACATCTCTTTTTCTTTGGTTCTCTGGGAAAGAATTGACATCTTATCCACTTTTCCTCTGACTGGGTCACACAAAGGTGCTCCTGTGCATCTGCTGACCCAAATAATATACTCAATTTTTATTTGTCAATTATATGCCAATAAATCTAGAAGAAATAGATTAAATACGAAAGAGTTGGATCTTCATTACTTAAGATATTTTACCAGGTAATCTCACTGGTCAAGAGGAATCAGCAAACTGAAACTCTTAGGCCCATGGTCTTGGGAGTTGGAGGGGGGAGGGCAGGTCCAAGGACGGGGAAAGGGAAATGGTCTCTCGAGACACAAAGGGACACTTAGGAGTTTCCCCATGGAACACTAAGAATGACGTTCTGTCCTTAGGTTGGGTGCCTCCAAATCATGTGCTTTCTAAGCATGGTGCACATGGTTCAGCTCTCTTGGTTTCATTTGTTTGTCTGAAAACTACCATCTATCTGGGAAATAAAATCCTTATTTATGCTGAGGAGTGGTAGAGATCCTTGGGGCTATATGTTTCTTTCTCCAGTAGGTGCAGGAAGACTATGTACCCATTGGCTCTTACTCATTCTTGTCAAGAGGATTTAACTGGGAGTCAGAGGTTTATCTCAGGCAGAAAAGATAGCTGTGGAGTCATGCACTCTCCTATTCTAGTTGAGACCTCTAAAACTCCTCACTCCTCAGACTCACATCACAAAACAACTCAAGTTCTTTGTTCTCTGCTCTCTTCCCCCAATCCCTGAGGATCTTTGCTAATCTGGTCTTGGTGGGGATTTTCCCCCTGACCTTCTGTCCTCTTACAATGACCTCACTATTTCAAATTTTGAGAACAGAGCAGGTTCAAACACAACGATCTTTGCTTTCCTACTCATTTTATGAAAATGTAATATTTATTTCTCTCATACTTAGCAAATCCAAAATATGTGGGCTCCTCTGTTGCTTTCAATATAATTGCCTGGAAATTTTCATCAAAACACACCTTAAAATCTCACATAAAACTCAAGTTTCTTCCTCGACAACAGTTTTTAAAACCAAGTTGAAAGATACATGTATGCTGTTGCATGCACCTGCTCTGGGGTTGCTCTTACTGGAGTGAAGGGGAATGAAGAATCACAGGCACATGTGCAGTAAACCTGGGCTAGGTGGGCAGTGCGCCCTGACGGAGATGGACCAGCAGCAGCCCAGAGACTCAGCTCCTTGGTTATATAATACAGGAGGCAGTCTTGGGAGGAGGACTGTGTGGAGGAGCAGTCTCAGGCTGCAGACACCCGGGAGGAGGAAACTGGGGGTTCGTTGTTTCTGCACACACTGTCAACGCTGTCTATAGATGAATCAATGCTTCCTTGGCATCTGTACTCTTCCAGGAACCTGACTGGGGAAGCCCTTGTAATTCCCATGCTTTCTAGACATTGAGGTTCTTCACATGGAGATGCTCATGTCAACAATGCACAATTCACTCAGAACCTTACCCATTCTCCACGGTGGAGTGTATGTAAGATCCATCTTAAACATGGATGTTTAGGAGTGTGGAGATAGGTGGCATTCTGCAATACGTTACTACTTGGTCATCCAAATAAATGCAAAAGTAGCGTTGAGTCTCTCTCTCTTTGGCCTAGATTTTTAGTAGGCTTATAGCTGACCTTGCACTGGTTTCCAGTCTCCTGGATGTATTTAGACTCCTGCTGGCTCCACCTGACAGCCATCCCTGTGTCCCTGCTGATGCTGTGTAGGGACACTTTCCTACCCCTATGAAGATGCTCTACGCTATGCCGCTCTATTCATCCAGTGCACCTGCACCCAGTAGCCAGTGTATGCCAGGCACTGATCCCACAGAGCATTTGACCAGCATGCCTTCTTCATTTCAGCCGCAAAGAGCATGACTAGTTAAGGGTCTGTCCAAAGCTCATAACTAAGAAGGAACAAGAGAAGAATTCCTTAGAAAACTGAAACCTGGAGCCCTGAACTGAATAGCACATCACCTATTAATTAAAAAAATAAAATTAAATGCAGACATGGCTGCTCCCAAGGCATGGGTCGAGGAGGAGGTTTCTTGTAGATATGACAGAGAGAACAGCAAGAGGAATCTGAAAGGGTTTGGATTGAACCAGGCCATGAAAGGAGAGAGATGGGGAGAAGAAAGGGAGGGGAGGGGAGAAAGAGGGGAAAAGAGGAACCAGGAGGCGAGAGGTCCAGAGAGAGCTAGGAGAGCAAGAGGTGAGTTATATACAAAAGAGTTGTATAGGGGTTACATAGGGTTGTATAGGAAAGAGAAGCTAGGGGAAGGGGCTGGTCACTGGGGTCGGGGGCCACAGGGAGCCAGGTCCTCACTCACTTTGATATGCTAACTAGCTTCCTCAGATAGCTTTGTCTGGAGTTTCTTTGAGACCATACGACCTATGAGATAGCACACTTGCAGTACAGGAGTTTCCTTCTTACACTTGTTCTCTCACCTCACCTGCTAAGTTCCTGAGAGAAGAGAAACACACAGTAAACTAGGACACACTTCCTGAGGTAGTGACTGACTGTGCAGAGAGGAAGCGAGGGGTGAAATGAGAGCCTTCCTATTTTAATGTTAATAAACACTGCATCCATTTGTAAAGTATAATGTTGTTATTAAAATTTGAGAATTTTACACAAACATATAATGTATTTCTTAATCAAGTTCATCCTCCTCCCGGGTCTACCTTCGTATCCTACATCCCCTTCCAATCCCATGTCCTCTGTTATTTTTTATATATAGCCCGCCGAGACTAGCTTGTGATACTCACGTTACATACTTATGAGTATGGGGTCATCTACTGGATGGTCCTCTATTAGATCGGTTGGATCATCTACTGGTCTGTTGACCTATAACGAGACATTCTCTTAAAGAAACCTGGTTCTTCCTCACTCAACAGCTGCTGACTGTCAGTGGCTCCTCAGTCAGGGGTAGAATGAGGCACACCCACTCATAGAGGCCATCACAGCTACCCAATCCTCCTCACCTCCAGCCCTCACTGCCTTTTAACCTCTTCCATGATTGTGATGACCCCTGAACACTTCATCAAATCTGATACACACTTCCTCTGCAAATGAACTCTAGCCTTTGGCCATTCTAGAGATCAGAGCAAGATCTTGTCCCACAGTATCCATCTTAGAACCATGTATTTACTTGGAGCGCACATTTCCTGAGAGCCGACAGCAGACTTTGTGCCTCAGCCAGCCAGGCCTGGGATAATGGAGGAATAATTGAAAGACTCTTTGCCCCTGGGCTACCATCAACATTCTTACACTTTCATAATCCACATTAGCAATTTAAAAAGTCGAGAATTTCCAAAACTGAAACACAATAAGATGCTTTTTCTTCCAAGGACTAACACAGATCCCTGCCTACATAAAAGGAATGGGACTCAAAATAAGCATCTGAAGAACATCCGGAAAGCTTGGCAGAGGGGAGAGGCCTTCTCCGGCTTCTCAGTACAGTTTTCCTACCACAGTCTCACTCAGAGAATTTGGAAGGGAACAACTCCCTCTGATGAGCACACTCTGCTCTCAAAGAGCAGCTTGAGTCCTAATGAGGCTATAAATGTAATGGCAAAATTAAGACATGCAGTCAATGGAACATTCTGATCTGACACGACGCTGCTCATCCAAGGGTCAAATCATATGAGCCAAAGCAAGCACAGACTGTGGAGGTCAGCACGCTCATGGAATTCCCACCATCCAGGTCCTCACTGCCCTGAGCCTTTCCTGTGGCTTAGAAGTCTACCACAGTTCATATGTATGACCCCCACTATCCTGTATTCTGTTCATGGAGCAGAAACCTTGTGGCAGGTTTTTGCTGAAGGCTATTAGTCCCGACCGCCTCTGGTCCTTAAAATATCATAAACTAAAAAGATCACAGCCACCTGTAGACCATCTCAATTGTCTGTGTCTATTTTCCCAGACTCTAGCTTGCCCTCCATCACAGGGCCTTGAATGAACGTGGTCATCTAGAGGCACCACTAACCAGGTTCATTCCATGAAATGGTCAGAGAATTGTACATCCAAGAAAGAAGATCCATTCAGACAGGAAAGAGGAGTGACAGCTGGGAGAGCAAGGAGCCACAGACAGACTGTGACATCTAGTGATCTGAGCCAGGGATGTGGCAGAGGCAGCTCAGAGTCCCTGGTAGAAAGTACATTTCAGACCTGTTGTGGAAACAGAAGGCAGCAGCTATAAGAGAGCTGCAGGAGAGAGCTTGGAGGTCTCCAACAAGAGGGAACCATCTCAGATTCTTGTAGACTGACATGGGATCAGAGCAGCTCCAGTTCAGAGGATGGGAGGGCCCTAGAGGTAGGAGGGGGTTGGGGGTGTGTGGTGGTTTGAGTAAGAATGGCCCCAGTAGGCTCATATATTTGAGTACTTAGTCATCAGGGAGTGGCATTACTTAGGTCTTGTTTTAGGAAGTGTGTCCTTGAGGGTGAGTTTTGAGATTTTCAGAAGCCCAAGCCAGGCTCCACGTCTCTCTCTTCCTGCTGTCTTCAGATGTGGACTCGGAACTCTCAGCTCCTTCCTCAGCACCATGTTTGCCTGGGTGCCATCAGGCTGATAACAGGCTAAACCTCTGAAACTGTAAGCAAGCCCCAATTAAATGCTTTCTTTTATAAGAGTTGTTGGGGTCATGGTGTCTTTTCACAACAATAAACATTGACTAAGACAAGAGGGTAATGCTCTTGATAGTTTGTAGGCTCCTGGGACTCTGGACTTCATCTTCTCTCTGATTATTTCTGCCAGCTGCCATTTTGCAACAACTGCAATCTCCTGGTGGGTGGGGGTTGGTGGAGTATGACAATCCTGTAAGCAAGGAGCACTCTTTATTAAAGGGGCCAGTCCCTGTTTTCTGGATTGGCGAAAATTTCCTTGACCTTCCTGCACCTCTTTACCAGAAAATCCTTAGCCACTGTTGACTGGACAAGGCCATTGTCTGTCCCTCCTACCTCTAAAACAGTAGTCTAGCATCAAAAAGGAGAGAGCTTAAAGAAATTGATTATAATGTAATTGACCGCAAAAATATCACAGAAATATTATCAACTAATAAATCTCAGAAGCCAAGTACAATTATAAGTCCATGCCACCAGGTCAGTCCCTACTAAGTATGTTTGGGTAACCCTCTTCAGAAAACAAAGAAAATATATTCAGTAATTGATTTTGTTTAAACTGCTTCCCACCACAAAACTAACAATAACCCTTTTTAAATGTTTTATAAATGTTGAGCTTCCTGCTTAATCTGTTCATAACACTCGATTCTGTGATGTAAGGTAGACACAAGGAGTAAAAGTAGAGAGTCGGCGTCTAGAAGCACCGTAGGGTGAGGCTTCCAGAACATTCCAGAACATTCGATTCTATGATATAAGGTAGACACAAAGAGTAAAAGTAGCGAGTCAGCGTCTAGAAGCACCGTAGGGTGAGGCTTCCAGTATCACGTTCTTTAAAGTGACTGGTGGTACAGGAATAGCCAGGATGGAAAGGACAAAAGGTAACGCATGCTGGAGAAGATATAGAGAAGAGGATCCATTGAACACTGCTGATAGCTGTACATTAGCACAGTTGTGACAAACCACAACAAAAACAACAACAGTACAGAGGTTCTTCAAAACAAACAGAGCTACTATATGACCCAGCTCTCCCACTACTGTGTGTAGAAATGGCACCTGCCCTCCAGGGTTTCCTGTAGCACAATTCACAATAGCCCAAAGAAGGACTAGACCTCAGTAGCTATCAACGAATAAATGGTTGAAAACAATCAGAAATATATCTCCACAGAAGTGTACTGATAAACCTGGACAAAATGAGGAAATCCTGTCCTTTGTAACTATACAGATGAGCCTGGAGAGCATTTTGTTAACTGACTAAAGTCAGATGCAGAAAGACTGCATGATCCCACCTCTGTGTGGAATCCACAGCAATATAGTAGTTATCTAAGGCTGGGGGTGAATGAAACAGCAGATACTAACCAAAGGGTACTAGGTTTCCATTTGACAGGAGGAAGAAATATTGTGTGTGGGGTGGTGTGAAGAGTGTGTGTGTGTGTGTGTGTGTGTGTGTGTGTGTGAGAGAGAGAGAGAGAGAGAGAGAGAGACAGAGACAGAGAGACAGAGAGAGACAGGGCTGGGGAGGATTGGCTTTAGACTTATATTCTTTCTTGCTCTAGTATGCTAATGTAGGTGCCTCCTCTGCTTTACCTGAAGCAGAACAACAAAAACAATAAAAATAAAAATAAAGGAGAGAAGGTAAAGGTAAAGTTTCTCCTTCTCTGTGGTCGTTTTCCTTTATTGGAGTTTAGAGACAAGCAACCCGGAGAGCCAGAGCTGTGGTGGAGGAGCTGCTAATGAACAATTAGCAGCTGTGGCCTTCAGAGTCCAGCCCTCTGTGAGCCCTACCTCCAAAGATGTCTGGAGCCAACATGGCTTGAAGCAATGCAAGACGACACCTAAGGAAGTCAGCCCCCACAACATCCAGGATACACTTTAAGAAACCCTCTCATTAAATTCTAGAAGTAAAGCCAAGCTTAATTATGCCATCAGAAATAGGGGAAAGTCTTGCATTAGATCTGGTTTCCTTCTGGTTTACACACACTTTCTTATCCTTAACGCAAGGTCTTCATAATGTTGTTCCGGTTCATCTATACTCTGCCAAGATGCTGACCTTATTTGAGGCTGCATGTGTTTGTGTTCCTAGTTGGGCAACCAGCACTTAATTACAAACTCATACACTATAGGAATTAAAACTTCTGAAGGTTGAATCTACATGCATAAACATTTAAAATGATGCTGAAGTTCAAGTCAAAGTCTCTTTCCCAAATTAGTTGTTCTGGTCATTGTACTGAAATAGTTTCAGGTGTGATATCTACCAAGATTTCCTTCTCAGTTTGACCATTTCCTTAATGATAACAAGCAATTCAACATGCAATAATCTTGAAGGAATTTCCATTGTCAACATCAAACAGTGGATTTTAAGTCTTTTCAATGGAAGACTGACAGACAAGTAAGTAAAAGGAATGCAGGAGCTAAAAGCATCGTGATGCATCAGACCAAATTAAAAACAAAAACAAAAAACAAAAAACCAACCTATCAAAGAGAATCTTGATAGTCTTCCCCCACTTTGGGAAAAAAAATCTGAGAAGGCCAAGGTAAAGAAGGGAGGAATCATGGTGGCCATGGTTTCAGAGGTTTGTGTATGTGGTCACTCAGTGCAGTCCGTTGGAGATACAGTGAGATGGAATGACATGCCCTAGAGGGTATAGCAGGCAACACTGCTCGCCTCAGGGACCAAGAAGCAGACAACCAGATGAGTCCAGAACAAGATGCAGTCTCCAACCATGTGCTCCCAGTGGGCTTTCTCCAGGTAGATCCCACCTCCGAGCAGCCAGCCCATTTAGCTATGCAATCATCAATAAGGTAGTCCAATTTATGGCCCTCATGATCGATCTTCTCAATAATGCCAGCAGGCACACAGAAAGCCTTCAGCACAGGAGTTTGGGGGGGTTACATCATATCCAAGCCACATATGGTGAAACAAAAGCAGACGGGAGTGGAAGAAAATGAAGTCTTCCTATAAGCTTCCTAAGCTTGTCATGCTCTTGTGTGCAAAAGTCTCACCCATCAACTCTGCTTCCTTCTAGAAAGAAATGAATCACCTCGTAGAAAATGTGTAGATATGTAGTCACTTCCATATACGTGGATGATTGAACCTGTTGGTGCCTGCCTATGCTTCAGAAATTACTGTCTCATAGAATGTAACTAGGTGGCTAGTAAGGTAGATTTCTTCTCATGGCCAGCTAAACCACTGTAGCCCACATAACTTCTTGTCTTCCTCGGTTTCTGTTGTGAATTATTCAGAACAACATCCTCCACAGTTTGGATACAGCCCATGGACTAAATTAAGTCCACATAAATTACGTGTTTGAGGTGCCAATTTCTCCTTAATAGAAATATTTCCATAAGCCCATAATGGCACCATCAGGCAATATTGGAAATCAGTAAGAAAGCATTTCTCAAACCTCGTTTTCTCCCAGAGAATTTCATCTTTGCACAGGATATCACACAAATATTTATTTGCAAAGAATTCTAAGCATTGTCTCAAAAGCCACATTTGGAAACAAACTAGTGGGAAGGTCTTAAAAGGCTTCCCACCCAACTGGCGGTTTGTTCACATTGCTTTAATTACTTTTGCAGAGATCTACATGAGCCTGGGTTTGATAAGGGAAAGTAAAGATGTGTATTATTAAAACATATCCACATCAGCTTTTCAAATAGCTAAGCAACCTCTTAAGGGACAAGATTTTTAGAAAAAACAAATAAGATAATAAAGGAAGGAGGAAGTTTAATTATAAGACCAGATAGGCAACTGAGACCTTCACCGTCAACCTTCTCTGAATGGCTGGGGACATGTGTAGTCCAATACTGGTTTATAGGCCAAAGAAGGATGTCCAGTGTCTTCTTCTATCAGTCCCCACTTTATCTCCTTGAGACCAGGTCCCTCCCTGAGCCTGAAGCTCTGTTTTTGGTACTCTGTCTGGACAGCTAGTTTCCAGGATCTTTCTGTCTCCACTCCCAAGCCCTGGGGTTATAGGTACACACACTCTTGCTCGATTTTTAAGTGGGTGCTAAGGGTTCAAACGCCTCAAACTACACAAATTCTCCATTGCTACCTCCAAACATCCTTAATATGTCCTTTTGTTTTCTCCATAGTGTTTATTTAAGTCTAATCAAACTTCCTTATTATATACTGTTAGTGTCTGCATCTTGCAAAATCAAAGTGTTTTGGTTTTGACTCTTTGGTTTCTCAGACATCTGGCTAGAGTGAGTGCCAGAAGAAATGTTGTTCAGTGAAGCAATGTGTGAAAAACAGATGTGATTTCTATTCTTAAGTTACAGGCCACAGTGAAAGCCACAATTTGAGCTTGGCATCTCTCTAAGTCTAGAGGAGTATGAAGCTCTTAGGGGACACCCTCTGGTTGAGTAGGAAGATTGCCCCTGCCACATGCTATGGACCAGTGTCTGACTGACCACTGTTTCAGAAAGGAGCTATTATTCCCTTAAGTCTGGATCGGGTGCCTATGTTTGTATGTTCCTTCACACATGTATGCATTACTAATAAAGTCTCATTCCAATATTTCTGCTTGTATTTAGTTGTGCCTGAAGATTTATTAGAAATGGTGTATTTGAGATCTGCCCCCCAGTGAAGATTCAGCACCCTCTGGAATCAGCTTGTAAACAAGTTGCAGTCAAATGGACTCTCCTAGGGCGGGCTGTGGGTCAGAAGGTAGATGCTCTATGCTGCTCCAATAGCCATTTTAGGAAGTAGATTAGGTTTCCTTGAGTTTTTCCAGGATCTCCATATCACCCTTAGATTGTCCTATGAGCATATTCACCCACCTCAATCTGCCCTGCCCCCAGTAAACCTGCTTTCTATTCAGCTTCTACTTTGCAGAAAAGTGAGGCCTCCTTTCCCTTCTTTTACACCTAATGGCATGTTCAACCGTTCCTCCTCTAAATAACCAAGGAATCAAGCTATTTTTCCCCTCCCAAGTAATTATCAGGACTCTTCTTTGGGCTTGATTGAGACAAGGACCTGCATTCAATTCATTGACAATTTCTCTTTAATATCTAAACTTGAGCTTCCTTGAACTGTAATTCAGTAGTGGCTTGCTCCAGAACTGCATTTGGTGAAGTTCAAAACCAGAGACAGAAATGCCCAGAGATACCCACTGCCATCACATCAACTCGTTTCTTCCTGTTCCTTACTACGTCATTTCCAATGCTATTGAGAAAGGAAGAGGTCCTGTTATGGCATCAAATAAGAGTTCTGCCAAGTCAAGCCTTTATAATTTATGTTATTTCCAAAGTTATTTCTGTAAAATAGCGTTCACGTTTAAAAAACATAAAAAGACCTGGTGTGGTTTGGAGTTGAAATGTCTGCTAAAAGTTTGAGTGTTGAAGGATTGTTCTTAGTAGACAGTGTTTCTGTGAGATGATGGGGCCTCGTTGGAGAGAGTGAGGCATATGGGGCACACCCTTTGTCGGAGTCCTTCTACTCTCTCCTCTGAAATGGGCAGCTTTCCCTGCCCTGAGCATCTGCTTTCAAGCTCTGTGCCATCACAATCCCTTAAAACAATGGGGCCAGGTGACCAGGGACAGATTTGTCATGAGTCAGAAGAAGTTCTTTCTGCCCATAAATCGGTCACTTCAGGTATGAAAAGCTAACACAATCTCAATAACTTTTATGTTGGTTACGTAGTAAAATAACAATGTTTTGGTTCTATATGGTTCTATAAATACATGATTATTAGTCAAAAATTATCATTTCAGTACATTAAATCCTATTTTTATCTTTTTAAGTCATTTTTGTGCTATAATTGCTTTACTAATTTGGTAAAAGCAGTGGGCAAATGAGTACTATATATCATTTATAGAGAGAGGGACTTTAAAAAGAAATAAACTATTAATGTTTATAAGCCGTTAGCTAATACAGATCTTTAAGTTCTTTTAAAAAACTATTTTATTCATTACTCTGTGTGTGTATGTTGTGTGTGTCTATGTGTGTGTGTGTATGGTGTGTGTGTGTCTATGTGTGTGTGTGTATATGGTGTGTGTGTGTCTATGTGTGTGTGTATATGGTGTGTGTGTGTGTGTATGGTGTGTGTGTGTGTGTGTATGGTATGTGTGTGTGTATGGTGTGTGTGTGTGTGTGTGTGTGTATGTACATGCATGGTCTGGGGTGCAAGCACATCACAGCATGTTTGTAGAGATCAGAGAGAAACTTTGTGGAGTTGGTTCTTGCTTTCTACCTTTCCATAGATTGTAGGGATTAAACTCAGGCCATTGGGATTATTTACCAAGTGTCTTTACATCAGAAGGGTCATCTCATCATGCACAGGTTTCTATGCCCTGAAATTTAAATCTCTGAAAGGTGACCTTAACTATTCACATATAATAGCAGCATCTCTAGTAGATTGGCTTAAAACTTGGTATGCTATAAAATCAATAATTTAGAATTTTAAGTTGAGTCTATATGAAAAATCTATGAGAATATTTATATCTTATCTAAATTTACCCATGGTGCTTGGTGCTTTTTTATTAGAGACAGCAAGACATTACTCAAGAAGAACTTCTTTGACAGAAGTTTAGCCCTGGTGGGTAACAGATGAAGCTCAACTCTAAATACAACAAGGGCCAGTGAGGGGTTTATGTCAAAGCCACACTGTGGAGATCTGTACATGGCAGACTACTGAGAGAAGCATCAAGACTGGGAATTCTTCCCAGCTGAAAGTCATCATCATTCTCATTAAAGAGTAGCCAGAGTCACATGATGTGGGGGATGAAGAAATAAGGCACTGAGCACCTAAAGAGGGTAACCAGCTCCCAAAGGTGGTCATGCAGCAAAGCTAGCATGAGCCTTGCTAAGACTGGGCAGTGGGGCCCCGTAACTGAGCTCAAGGCCAGAGATAGAAAGAATACCAGCCAGTCTTGCTGTCTTCCTGTCCTAGCTGATCATCAACCTTGGATTACGTCTGGTTAGTCAATCTATTTTATCTCCATGAACACTGAATTAAACCTAAGTCCTTTCAGGTCAAGTTAATTTTAGCTCACTGGAAGATTATTGAGAATTTTTAGATATCAATACTCTTGTTTATGTGTAAGTGACTTTCTTCTCATCTGACATTTTAATAATTCACTCCTTCTGAATAAATCCTGAAGATGCAAAAAGAACCTTCGTATCCAGAGATGGGCCTTTTAAGCCTAGCTACTAGAGATTGATGCAAGTCTCCATCTCAGGCCACCTGGTGACTAAAAGAACAGCGTTAGCATCTTACCTGATTTTAACCAAAAGGGATATTATTTTCCACAAAACAAAGTGGAAAAAAAGAAGGGGCCTGGGGACATAGCTCAACGATAGAAGTCTGGTCTAAGAAACACAATGCCTCAGGTTCATCTCTAGTATAATTTTAAAAAGGAATGTTGGCTTACTGCTTTCTCCTTCCCACACCATAATGCTGGTGTAAAGGTCCCTCTTGGTCTTCATCTTCTTGGAAGAGGAAGGCTCAGTTGTCTGTGGCCTGACTTTGTATCTGGACATTGCTCCAGGGGACTTGTTACTTTCCCATCAGACACTGCCTCCAATTTATTGGTGGCAGAGCTATTTGAGATGCAAGTAACAAGAGAGCTGGAGAGGTGGATGAAGAGGGAGTAAAGAATAGTAACATTTATTTATAAAGTAATTATAATAACTGCCATTACTTTATGCCTATCAAGTATATCTCTTCAGCAACCTTAAATGTGTAAGTTAAAGTACAAACACATGGTGTGTGTGTGTGTCCTCGAGTTGTGACTTGTAGTGAATTCCACCCCCCTGCCCTCAGGCTCATGTGTTGAACACTTGATGCCTTGCTAGTGCTGCCACACTATGGGATTGTGAAGGCTTAAGAAAGCAACGCCTGGATAGAGGATTCAGATCATATGGCAGGGCTTAAAAGGCTGTATCCGACCACTAGTCAGTTCTTCCCTCTGCATCTCATCAGTCAGGAAGGGAACAGCTCCCTCCACCACATCCTACCATCTGAATGATGCGTTATCTTATCATGGGCCCAGAATCCACAGAGCAAAGGACCACACCTCAAATCCCTTACGCCTCAGAAAAGACCTGACCCTTCTCCCTTTAAGTTATTTCTCACGGATGTTTTGTCAGAGTGACAGAAGTGTTTACTCGACAAATATTTATGAGGCTGCCCTCCTCTTCATAAGCACCCTCTGAATCTTCTTCACTCGATAAATTTGTTTTGTTATACAGTAAGCACTGGAAACACCCCGAATTTGAAATATTAAAACTACATCGATGAGGCTCTACCCAACTAAGCTTTGGACAACTTCCAGCTCTAATTCTATTCAAGTGCAAAATTTCAAATCTGGGGCATTGACACTTTCAAAACTCCATCACTCAAATGTCACTGTTAGTGAGTTGTGAAAGGTGTAAGCCTTTTTGTTACACAAAACAAACTTCGGAGTTTCAAAGGAAAAGCAAACCTTGGCTAGATCCAGTCATCTTCTACCCTGAGATACAGTTTTCCTTCTGTTGAACATTCTGTGGGTGGTTTTGAGGAAAGGTCATTTCTACTTTGTTTTAGTAATAGAAAAAATGTGCTAATTAGGCCTGGAAGCCAAAGATTTTAACCAAAAGGGATATGATGAGGCCATTCCCATACGAGCTAGATGGAGATCAGAGCTGAAAATTATTAGACACAGACAGTAACCAAATGAATTCAACTCTTCCAAGGCCATTTTACAATGTCTTTGGGCACAGATAAAGCTGGGCAACCCCTCAAATGTGTATCAGGAACGAGGCCCTTGCTGCGAGAGAATTTGTTTCTAACCACACTGGAGCCCAAATCACTCTTTCCAAAAAGACAACTGTACTAAACTGCTATTTGTTAACTGAGATCACTTAAAATTGTCTTCAAAACATCAAAAATAAATCACATTTTCCTTCTTGCATGTATTTTTTTCTAGTTCCTTCTTAAAACAAAATGTTCATTCTGAGGCCCTGACAGCTAAAATAGAAATGTCTTTGGCATAAAGTTAGCTTTCTAGCCTGCAGGCAAAATAAAAAATTGTTAAATTGGAGTGGACCAGAAAGATGGATGATAAAATTGGTCCATGAAATTTCAGCTAATAGCAAACATTTGTCCATGACACATACATATTAGTAATTAATATGTGACAAAGGATAGGCTTGACTCTGTCCCAAACTGTGGGTTTGGGAGCCTATAGCAGGAGAACAAAAGTTGTGACTGCAAATACGATTGTTATGGCTCTCACTAGATGCCCTTTGTAACTAGGAAATATCTGTGGACACAGCTCTACTCTGCTTTGGTTTCAGTTGGCCCTCCTCTGGAGTTTTAAAGGCAACATAGGCTGTTGTGTTGTTCAGTAAGTCTGAGGACAACTATGAGTCCTAGTTCTTGCTTGGATTAAATAAATTCTTCCATAATGGCTGTCCCAGTAATGTCCTCTGCCTCCATTTCTCCTTTTCCCAGTAATTAGAGGAACTAGAAAATCCACCCAAAGGGGCAGGTAATGATGGCACAATGGGCCATGGACTTTGCTAACATAAGTAAGAAGATTTTCTCCTTTTCTGTGTTTGTTTTATCATATTTTATTGACTCTAAGACATTGCTGATAGAGACATGCACATTATTTCATTAAAACATACAGTAAACACTCTCCATGACTCAAGTTCTCCTAACCCTCTTTGTGATTAGGTCAGGATTGGACTCTTGTCCTCAATGAACTTGAGCCGCCCCTTTGTAGCAAGAATTCTGTGATGATTAGTTTTTTATGTAAACTTGACCAGATCTAGAGCTACCTACAGGATCAGTGGGTAACACCTGTGAGTGTGACTGTGAGACTGTTTCTGAAGAGAACTAGCTGAAGAGGGAAGGCCGTCCTGAACGTGGGTGACATCACCCAATGAGTAGGGAATGAGCCAGCCTTGTGACATTCACTTTTCTCTACTTCCCGCTCACCAATTGACGATGGCCATCTGTCACCCACAACTCTGCTGCCAACACAATGTTCTGCCCCAGAGCATGAGGCCAAGTAGAGTGGCCTGAGCCTCTCTAAAACCAGAAACTTAGTAAATTCTTTTTGAAGCTGTCTCTATTCAGCATGTTGTCATGGTGCCACAAAAGTAACCAATACAAAGTTTGTTGTCAGTCTAGAAAGAAGCTTCCATATTCTCAGCTTGATATTTGATCAACATGGTCTTTATTAAGAATCCTCTTAAGTTGGTTTGACAAGGATTCCTCCCAGGGCTGGGAGTGTAGCTCAGTAATAAATACCTTGCAAAATGTGTATCACCCCAAAACAATCCTCAACAGCTAAAATCCTCTGTCTTTATTTGACTCTTCTTATACTGCCCTCTCTCCTATCTGTTGGCTGTGAACTCCTACCTGCACTTGCTGTGTTGGGAACTGGATTTGACTGTATGTCTCTTTCTCCTCTTGCTCCTGGATGGATCTGTTTCTACTCCTCAATAGCAAACACATAAAGAATGATACAGACTCTCAATCACATAAAAGAGTACCTGCCTGAGCCTGGGTGGGCTGCAAAGCCTTCTGTGTCCGGAAATTTCTCTTTGTTTATGACAAATAATTTGGTGTTTTCTCTCGCCTGTAGTTGTACTTCTAGACCTTTAATAAAAATTCTTTCCACTTATCTCAGTAACAAGATGTATGAAGCCTTTTAGAACTTCAAGGTTTTCTCCTTCTTAGGTTCCTGGAAGCAGATAATGGCTCTATCCAAGGAAAGAAGGAATAACAGATGTTTCCAACAGGGGGCATTTACTTCACTAACTGGTGAATAACTCTGTATATTGAAGTGATTGTGTGTGTGTGTGTGTGTGTGTGTGTGTGTGTGTGTTTGTGTGAAAGCTGAGTAATAAAGGTAATCTTCCTGAAGAAATTTTAAATAGCAACTACACTCAACTTGCGCCTACATCAGACACATAAAAGTGCTTAACACAGCTGATGACCAAGTAAATAGCCAGAGCCCACTTCTCCATGACCAGCAGCTTTTCATTTCACTGATGCTAAAGTCTGAGGAAAAATGAGCACCATCAAATTTATGGAATACAGTGTTGTCTGCTCCTCAGTACCCAGGAGACTCAAATGTCCACAATGCCAACCTGATCATTGAAAGGATGGCAGTTCTGCATTAGAAACGTGTGCTTCCAATGCTCTGTCTTGTCTTTCAGCAGAAGCACAGACACAAAGGAGTGTTGAAGAACCCGTTAAGTATACCAAGACCCTACATCTGCTATCCAGCGCAGCAGTAACAGCAAACAAAGGAAGGCCTCCTCTCTCTAGCTCAGGACATGTGTTTTCTTAGAATTATCCATAGAACTTTGAACAAACTTCTGACTTTCCTAGATCAGTGAAATTTCTTAGCAATTTATCCAAACATCAATATATTTTTCATACCACACAGGAGCGTGCATGTCACTGGATGTTTCACTCATCAATTCTGCCGTCCATGCAAAGAATATCTAGCAGAGGCTTTAGCCCATGCACGTTGGCTCTGTGTTAGAAGCATCAGTGCATGCCCCAAAGTTACCTTTAACCCAGAACTACCGTGACCAGGAAAAATGATCATATGAAACTAAGTTATTTACCCGTAGTGCAAAGGGATACAATTACAGATATTGAAAATACTAAACTGGAAAAAGCTTTTACTGGTTTATTTCAGGTATTTTTCTTGTAGCTGTCTACAGTCAAACCAAATCACTAGGGGGATTTGGAGACTGAACTTGGAACGAATGGTAGTTTAGAATATAGACTCGTTGTTATTGAGGCACATAGAAATTCCTTAAGAAGAACTGTTGCTCTGGGTTCTGGTATTGTCCAATGCTCCTTGCCATCCCTTGCTGACTCTGCATAGACAGAAGGACAAGACGTGCTGCTAAACAACCCTCCCAGCTCTCTGGGGACTGTCGGGGAAAGCCCAGCCTGGGACCAGGAGACCTGGGAGTGCTGGAGGTGACAGACTGCTCAGTAAGGTCCTTGAAAGTATCTGCTGTTTCCCAGGCCAGAAAACAGTCATGTTTTTCTCCCTTTTCCCAGAAGAAGGGCAGTGGGAAAACAAAGACATCAAGAGTGTGGTTCAAACCAGTACGTGCAGGCCCAGTTTAAAGGTGTGATTAGATAGCACATTTCGTCCTAAATATGCGAGGTCTCATAACAGAAATGAGACAGGAGCGTTCCCAAGCCAGCACTCAGTTCTCTCCCTGTAAGAGGGCAGACAGGATGAAACAAGCTTCCTTGTGCCTAGAAACTGAAGAGCGTTAGAATGAGGCAGACACTGTTTTTACGTGGTTTGTATTTAGTCTTTAGGCCAGGAAAATACAATTTTAGAATCAAAGGTTCTGGGCTACTGACTAGTAATGGCATGTTGTGTGTGGTAACCACTACAGTTCAGGTAGTTTATGATGGAAATGCCCTCAGCTTCCACACACACTTCAATACCATGCTCCACAAAATGTAGAGCTGTTTCCATTCGAATTGCTTCTGCCCACACAGCAAGCCTCCTAGCAAGGCTGAGCAGGCGAAGGTACAGATCGACTTGCGTTTTCTCTTCCATGTAAGGTTGTTTTTTAAAAGATGGTGTGTGCCAAGATGTGATAGGCAAAGAGTGAAGCATAAAGAAAAAAAAAAAGCTCATACTAGAGAACAGGAGCCTTCGTAGTGACTGTCAGACAAATCCTGTCTGATGGCGTGTGGACTTGAGGACTGGGGACACGGACGGAGGGTATCAGCTCACAAGGCTCTGGAAATCCAGAACAGTGGGGTTAAAATAAACACCACCATGTAAACCAAACACAAATCTAACTACTCCTTAATACCCAGTGATTTCCCAACCTTTCTGCCTGAGCCTGGATGCCTTCTAGCCAACTTGTCCCCACTCTGGACATTCGTGTTATACACAGGCTGGATGGGACAGTAATTACCATTCCAAATATTTCCATCTCAACCCATTTGGGGGGTGTGTGTGTGTGTGTTTCTTAAACAGCATTGTTTTCTTACTATTTTGGAGACCAGTTCAAAGAGTCAATAGGTTGGCGTTTTCATGAGACCCACCTCTTACCATGCAAATGGCTGGATTCACTCTTTATTCCCATGATCTTGTTTCTACAAGTATATCCAAAATCAAACCTAACATGCTTTATTTTATTTTATGTTTCAGTTAAAGTACAAAGTAACAGGGTTTTTCCTTGCAGCCTTTCATACATATTCTGTTTTTGCTGCCCCTCCTCTGTACCCATTTCTCTTCCCTGTCCCCTGAGTCATGCCCTTCAGACTCCAGGATCTCCTTGCTCTCTCATATCACATGTATTCCCTCACGTACTTTATCCTCTCCCTTAAAGCCTTCTCCCTCTTGAGTGTCTCCTGACCGCACACAGCCCCGCATAAGTGCACCTATATAAACACGAAGAGCGTGGATCTGTTGATATCTACCTTCCGCAAACAGTTGGTCTTGTGAACTCCATGTGGATAAACCTATGTACTTATCCCCAAACACTTCTGAAGTCAGGGCATCTCTGTAGTTCTGTGATTATTCATAAACACTTACTCAATAAATTATTTAAGGACATATAGCTGAGTAATTTTGCATCTTGGGAAAATCACTTACCCCATGAGGAATTGTGATATGGATCCAATATTGAGGGAAAATGTAAAGAATCTAATTGTCTAATCTAATAAGAGCAGTAACAGTAAAGCTGGCTTATACTGCAAGGTAAAAATAGCAAGAGTTTGTATAATGCTATAAGCCAGATCATGTGCTGACAGAACACTCAGATTTCCAGAACTCAAAGGCTTTGCACAGGAAAGGTTAGAATTGTTGGAATTTGAGCAGTGCCTCTATTTGACAAAGTGCGGCTCTAACTATTTTTATAATAAAAGCATAATGAAAAGGCATCCTTGTTGAATCTCGTTACTATGGCTAACTCACCCTTGGTGGGACTTGTTCCACATGAACTAGAGATCCACAACATTGCTGCTTTTTGGAGCAATCATTTTCCAGCAAATCTGTTTTGTTTTGTTTTCATGGTAGTTTTCAGACTAAAAGAGAAGTAGCTATTGGCTTTCATCAAGGCTTTCCTCTTACCAATTCCAACCAGCAAGGAGTACGTACAGGAACATGCCCGAGCCTCTCTACCAATTGTTTATCCCCACCTCCAGACAGTGGGAAACCACGGCAGTTATCACCGTGGCCTCTCACTGTAACGAGCCAATGATTTAGAATGCTTTGCTCTCCTAAGTCATGGGTAGTGACAAAGGAGGTGCCACAGAACACCTTGTCCTCTGGCAAGGGCCAGACTAGGCCTGGATGACAAGCAAGGCCAGTGCTACCAGCATGTCTGTTCAAGGTCAGCTGTAAAAGTACATAAACTTGCACTGACACACATACAAATGCACGAATAGACAGCCGAATAAACACACTCATGCACATAGACACCCAAGGACACACAGACACATGTGCACACAATCATATACACATGCTCAGAGACACATGGATGCACAATGTACACCAGATACCCAAGTACACACAGACACATGCTCATACCTGCATGCATATACAGACACATGTGAATATGCATGTTTTAACACAGGTATGCATGCACGCATGCTTTTACACACAGACACTACCTGTCTTCAGCCTTTTTATTGTTCAGACCCAAAGTGCTTAATTTTTCTATAAATGAATAGATTTTAACTTTTCTAGCACAGTTAACTGCTGACTTCTGTTTCTTGGTGTCTCCATTTTTCTGTCTAATTTCTTCCTTCCCTATTGTTTTTGACTCTACACTAGGACATGTGTCTATTTTGTAGACAAACCATGATAAAAATTGCATTATTCCAGTGTTCCCCATTAACTGTCCCCTAGGACAGAATCCAGCAAAAGAGAGGACAGATGAGTGTAGAATTTCATGATCAAATACAGTTCCCACTTGAGAGCTCCCATGATGCACATCAGACCATCACAGATGTTGCAAAACACGAGGGCAATGGGAAAAGCCCTGAGGGGAATTGGGGAGTCTCCAAACAATCCTACTGTCACTGATGTCCATCCCTCTAGATGTAGGTCCTTTCTGAGGACCACACATGGACAGCGTGGTTCCCATTTATCCAAAACGACCATCTTGCATTTTCTTATTTACAACTGATTCCAGTATATGATAAACTTCAGAGAAACAAATGGAATTCAAAGGAACATGCCACTGACACACCAAACAACAGCAAGCAGTCCTGAAGTATGAGACTAGCCTGGACTGCTTACAAATTCCCTATTTCCTCTGGCTTGAAGATACTGTCCCTCATGCTGGCAGCCACTGAAACCTTAATATGCATTTCTGGGAGACCTGACTCTTCTCAGACTACGTGCCCGGGACATGTCCACCTAGATCAGTGTCTCCTGCTATTCATCATGAGGGCAGTCACCATGTTTCTCTGAAGTGAAATTCTTTCTAATCCATGACAGATTGGGTTTGTCGTGAATACTTCAGACCCCGCTTCTCCTTTCAAGGCAAGCTTGTTTTCCCTTTGGGTGTGGTTTGTTCTCTTAGCAGAGGCAGCCTTCAAGGCCCTGCAGGTTCTTGTTAACACTCCTTTCAAATGCCTTACCCTGTGCTGTGAGCCCTACTGAAGCCACTGGGCTGTGTTTGTTTTTCTTTCTTTCCCTCCTTCATATCAGTACAGAATAATTTAAGTGCCAGGGTCTGGTCAGGCCGTGAGCAGCTTTACAAAGTCTAGGCGTTTTGCCAGAAATCTAAACTTTGTTGAACTATGTTAAAAGGTTAAGCATTTCACAGAGTTTGGTCCCCTCCACCCGTACTCATCCCCCAGCCTCTGCCTTTTCCTTAAATGTCTTTTTTTTAAAAAAAACAGAAGTGCTGGAGAGAACACATTTGACCCTTACCCTGTAACCATGGTAGGGGTAAAAGCCTAAACAAATGTTAATCACACTTCTCTCCCAGAGAGAAAGAGAGAGAGAGAGAGAGAGAGAGAGAGAGAGAGAGAGAGAGAGAGAGAGAGCTTAGTACAGAGACTAAGTTTAGTCTGTTTTTAAATGAAATGTTGGAAGCCTTCCATAAAATATCAGTTAGAAAAATCTCACTAATTACTTATCATAACAATAACAGTTTTTATATTAATGGAAAAGTCTTCCTAAAACTGAATATTAATGAATGTGACACCCACTCTAGTCTAGTAGAAATATAAAATACTGACACCCTGCTCTTTCGTTCTGAAACCTTCCCCATAGTGACCTCCTGCTGCACTGGGGATGTGCAGTTTTAGGTGGAATGCTTCTCGGCCTTCAAAGCCCAGAGTCAACAAGGACATTAATAAGGAGGAAATTTTTCAAAACCATTGCGTCCTGTGCGTGGTGCTCAGAAAACCGTTGCTTTTGAGGGATGGCCATTGATGACAGTAGGATTGTTTGAGAGCTCCCAAGTGCCCCTCAGAGCTCCCCCACCTCACTGCTACTTTTCAAAGTCTGTGATGGTTTGATGTGCATCATGGGAGCTCTGAGGAGGGAACAGGTTGTTCACTGGTTTCCAATTATATTTAATCATGAAATTCTACACTCATCTGCCTTCTCTTTGGTGTACACATTCCAGGGGACACTCACAGGGGAACACAAGTCATCATTCAATGCTCATCACAGTCTGTCCACTTGTGAGTGTAGGAGCAGTGACTTCTTGACTGTCTTCCATCTTCTGTCTCCATTCTCTTCAAAACATTCAAACTAAACACAGGCTTCGTTTCCTGCTCTATATGGCTGCCATTAAACCATCTCCTACTTTCTTACCCAGTTCCTATCCTTTTCTTACTTTCCTGGAAAAAACAAAAACCGGCAAGTTTAAGTACATTCAAGAGCCACTGGGAGCATGCTTTTCCAGCATACACAACTAGCAAGCTCTTACCTACCTCTAGTTGTGAGCTGGCTCCTTAAGGCAGCCTTCTTCAAGATAAATCCCTTTCCCCTGACTCCTCGGCCTTTCTTTACTTATCTCCTTTTGAGATCATCTCCATGAGTCTATTCTCAGCTGATATCATTTCTGTTAATGTCCTGTCTTCTGACTCTGCTCAGTGGTCATGAGCAAGGTCACATGTAGTTTGCCAGTGTATGCAAGCACCTCTAGTATCACTTACGCAGGAGGAATGAAGCATATATGCACAAAGGAACACATAGGCAAGATCACAGCTGAGCGCCAGGTATTTATTTCAGCTTCCAATGGGTTAGGCTCCGGAATATGATATCAGGTGCAACTGGGTAAGATCTAGCAGAGCTTGGACATCCTGAGAGATGTCTGAGGATGTACCATGAGCCTTGAGAAACTAAACCAAGGAAAACACAGTTACTTACAAATGCAGAGAGTGGCTGTCTTTTCTTGTTGGAACATCAACATCACCAGGCACTTCTTTGTATCTTTGTCATATTTGGAATTATCTCTTCAAAATGCTCCTTTTGAAGAAATTTCCTTATGCAGAAAATGCATATTTTTTTTTACACAGTGACTTAAAGTAAACCACTGGGAGGTCTCTGCTAGATTGTCATTAGTTTACAAGGTTTCAAATGTCATTAAGAAACATGGTGTCCTCACTTCTCAGCAAACAGCCAATTCAGATACCTCATGCACATAGATAGACAATTATACGTGTTATCAAAAACCAGAGCCTTTCTGGAGAGGTGCCTAATGAATCTTTGGCTTCTAAACTGAGTTTCATCTGGAGCCAGGATTAACAAGGGAAACCATGACCAGAATGGAATGTGAGGTTGGAGCACTGGGGAGCAGAAGTCCCCAGGGCAGTGAAAATTTCTCTCAGCAGCCCTGGGAGCTGTGTTTGTTTCAGTCTTAGGCAATTTCCCTCTATAACCAGTCAACTGGGTGGGAAGAAAATGAGGCAAAGGCCCTGGGTGAGAAAGCAGTTCAAAATATGCTTTACAAGATAAGGGAAAGGGCATGCAAGATCACGTCCAAGAGAAAGTGGATAACAGAAAACTTATCAATCAAGAGAAAAAGCAAGGTCAACTGGTCCCAGTGTTATCCATGATAGGCTTAGAGAGGAAGTGTTTTTCTGAGATCAGATTTCCACAGAGGCAGCCGAAGGAGTCTGATGAATTACTGCTTAGTAGAAAGCTTCTTAATAAAATGCTGGCCTACTCCCAATCTTACATGATGATGATGTGAAAATACTGTCATAGCAATGATACACAAGTAGGTATTTGTGGCACGTAAAAGCACAGAATATGCACAAGAATTGCTATTCCTGATAAAGAATATCATGAAAAAAAATTATAGACCTGGTTAAAGAAACTGTGATGGTTAGTGTTAACTATTGACTCTACAAGATCTGGAATCCCCTAGGAAACAAGCCTCCAGCTTCCCCCCCCCCCACCTTGAGGGATTATATTCGTTAGGTTCAGTGAAATAGGAAGACCTAAAAGTGGGTAGAACCATTCCCTAGGCTTGGGTCCTGGACTGTATTAAAAAGAGAAAGATAAGTGATGACAAGCCTCTCTTTGCCTCTCTCTCTCTCTCTCCTCTCTCTCTCTCTCTCTCTCTCTCTCTCTCTCTCTCTCTCTCTCTC
>NW_021620769.1:372691-372944 GCF_004785775.1 Grammomys surdaster | reverse complement strand
CTCTCTCTCTCTCTCTCTCTCTCTCTCTCTCTCTCTCTCTCTCTCTCCATCTCCCTATCCCCCTCCTGTCTCTCTCTTCCTTTCTGACTATGCATTAACCTGCTGCTTCAGACTTCCCCACATCATAACTGGTATTTTGAACTGAGCCATAATAAGCTTTTTGTCCCTTAAGTTGCTAATTTTAGTCAGAGTATCTTATCACAGAAAGAGAGAGAGAGAGAGAGAGAGAGAGAGAGAGAGAGAGAGAGAGAGA
>NW_021620769.1:309094-372681 GCF_004785775.1 Grammomys surdaster | reverse complement strand
AGAGAGAGAGAGAGAGAGAGAGAGAGAGAGAGAGAGAGAGAGAGAGAACAGAGACAGAGGCCATTTATGTCTTTATTTCTTCATTTTCTTATTCAGTAAGAGTTAATGGATGATATTTTGCTCTGGGAATTGTATCTGATGCGTATAGGCAGAAATCTTGATAACTGATATAAAGAAAACGTGAATAGTAACAAGTCACACACAAGTTGAAGTTTACTAACAATCGGAAATTTAACATTCTCCTGACAGCATGGTATAGCCCTACCTTGAAAGTGATTCAGGGACACATCCACTCAACAAATGCATGCACATTGCCTGAGTGAGAGACACTTAACTAAGCAATAGGAGAAGATAAAGATAATAAACAAGGTACAGCTGACCTCTGTCCTAGGGGAGATGAGTGAACAAAAGTAACGAGAACAGCCCAAGAATATGCCATGCAGAGAGTCATGAGGACACAGTATCAGAAAGGTAAAGGATGTGAGGAATGTATTTCAAAGGTAACATCAAACCTAAAGATCTTCTACTAAATCTCATTTCAAATGTTCTATCTACACCCCAATAATGCTGTCCTGGGGAGCTGGCCTGTACATGGAATCCTCTAGGGAATGTTCTGGATTCAAACTAGCAATGAGTTATTTATGTAAACACAAAGAGAGTAGGAGAATTTGGATATGGAGGAGGATATACGACTTCTCTTCCTCTCTACTATAAAGTTTTCCTTTATCTCAGAAACTAGAAGCTAGTGGTTATTTTGTGAGCTTACTACAGTTTGCAGCTAAACACGCCTCCAGATTCTCTTTCCATTTCCAGTCACTCAGGTACTTAATCTTACATGGATTTCTCACTTTTCTAATGGAGTACAGCCTATTGTTGCCATTATTTATCCATCCACATCATCCCGAATTTAGCAAGAAGAAGCACACTCAGACAGCTTCAGTTCCCTTCTGACACGTATCCAATGGCATCCGATCACTTACACTTCCTAGCACAAGACAAGCTGCAGTGTGCCTTCCCAGCCCCCAGTCTTGAATTAGTATCTCACCAGCTTTTCAAATTAAGGGGTTTTGCATGGAGGTAGTGCTAAAATCCAAACTGTGAGCAACAAATGTGCTCGTTGTCATTGAATGTACTTGCTACCATCCTTTCTCAGCTCAGAAAGCTATGAAATACATGTAGGTAGGTAGGTAGTAGGTAGGTAGGTAGGTAGGTAGACACCTGAATAACTCCCGTAGCCATGCTTATATCTTTAATCACTCTGTTTTCTATTATATGTCTGCCATGAATCTCTCTGTATTGTGAATCTGTCTAACGTCTATCTACCTATGACCTATCCACCAGCCTATCTGTCTATCCATCTACCTACTTGACTACCTACCTATCATCTACTTATCTATCTACCCATTATGTCTCTCTCTACATACCTACCACTGACCTAAAGTATCTATCGCAAATCTATATCCATCTATCATCTATCTTTCTACCAATCTATGGTCTATCTATCTATCTATCTATCTACCTATAATCATCATTGTGGACAGATAATTCAAAGTTCACATGGATAGCTACAGGTTCAATCAAACAATAAATTTATAAATGTTTCTGGATTTGTAACTCTTATCCAAAGTGAGAAACCTGCCTTAATTATTTGTATGTTCACTTCATCACCCAGTCCTGCTGTGTATAGACGCTGCCATCTTCCTCTGTGCCATGGCTACCTTTTTTCTCTAAGACAGCTAGGAATCCGTTTTACAAACTGTCCCCTACAGCAACAGTTCCTCACCCCACAGGGCTCTGACGTCTCCCATGGTCACATTGTGAGGCTGTCTCATCCCACCGAGGCTCTGGCATGACTTATTATTTTGCTAGTCTCCACTCTACTTGGTCTCCCAACACCTATGCTAGATCACCCACACACTAGGACTTCCTGTTCAAGTGCCGATCTCACTAGACCTCTCCTCTTCTGGAAGTTTCTCTCCTGACATGGCCCCAAGTGCCCTTGATGGTTGTGGGTTCATGGGCATCTTACAAGGTTCTTCACACATTCAAGGGGCAAATCATTATATCCCATAGCTGTGTCCTATGAGTAGAAAGAGTACATCACACACAACGTCTTTGGTCCCTTTCACCAAGGCTAGCATCTGGAAAACCTTTGACAGCTCCAAACCCAGAGCAAAGTATTCATAATTAATAGTAAAGTATGAGAAGTTGCAGTTTCTCACTTTATCATCTTCCTGGCTTCAATCCCAATGTAGTCGGTTGTTTGGATTATAGCTAATACTTGGCAATGTCCTCTCTCCCCTTTTCTTTCATTTTAAATGTATCTTGAGTGGAAGGAAGTTAGGGTGGACAAAGAATTTGGATGACTTTTTCATTCACTTTTATAAAAGTAGGAAATTAACTTACAAAACTTTGATTTCAAACAAGGACTTAACCTTTTGTATTGTTCCGTGATCTTAGTGCAGGGATGTATGCACAGGCCATAATTTTACACAGAAGACTCTGAACATTTTTATCCTATCGTATATCATGTTTAGGTATCCACTGATGTTTTCACACTTGTAGAAATATATTTATTCTGATTGTTCTAAAATATTTTTAAACGAAAAATTAGACAGATGCACTTTAATTTCCTTGTTTTAGGGTATCGAGGATGGATTCAGACACAACCAGTTGAAAGGTGTTAGTATTCTGTCTAAACTCCACCTCCACAGTTAATCTGGCAACACCCAGGTATGCTCCTCCCCACAGTTACCTGGCAACAGCCAGGTAGACCTGCCCACATTAAAGGGGCTGCTTGCCTCTCTCTCTCTCTCTCTCTCTCTCTCTCTCTCTCTCTCTCTCTCTCTCTCTCTCTCGTGCTCTCTTGCTCTCTTACCTCTCTTGCTTCTCTCTGTCCCCTTGCCCCTCCCCCTTTCCCTTCCCCCTCTCTCCATGTGGTCATGGCCGGCCTCCACTTCTCTCTTCTACTTCTCCTCTTTCTCCATCATCTTCTTCTGTTTCTCTCCCCACCTTTGCCTTCTACCATGAATAACCGCCCCGCCCCCTTGGAGCCGTTTGGTCTAGTGTTGTCTGTTCTAAGTTGCACGTTGAAGTCTAACAAAAGGGAAACTGTTAACTTTTGTGCAAACACGAGCATTGCCAAAATTATTTTTTCCAGTAAAGGTTTTATCTTTTATCAAACCTGTAAGTGCCATTTAAAAGATATCTCTAGTCTCATTTCTGTGTGGAGTGCAATTTAAAATAAGCAAATGCCACTTTCCTTCTGCACTTTCCTTCTGCAGCTGGGTAATTTCTCCTTCTAAGTAGCAATGAAAGGAGCAACAGCATTTCCTCAGGTAGGAGCATATTGCATTAACGGGCTTTTCTGTTTTTCCAAAAGTACAGAGACAGTGGTACTTTTGGGAGCATCGTTTCTTTTGGTCGATTTTTCAGAAATCTTCTATGTAAAACACTAGGTGAGAATACAGTCAAACAGAAAGATTCTAGAACATAGACATTTAATAAAGAGCTACCTTCTGTGCTTTTATAATTCACTGGTTTTGTTCAGTTTTAACAACAGATTCTGTGAAAGACAGTGACAATGGCTTCCACTCTCCTGCTGTCTCAGAATCTTTGTGATCCTTTCTGTTGCCTTACCTTTTTGACCCTTCTGATCTTAAAACAACACACACTTTCTGTGACTAGATAGATGAGATTCAGGATGGCATTAGAAAAGGAAGGCAGATGCATGCTGACTGCCATGAGGATGCACGTTCCCAGATGAGTGGGGTGCTCCCACCCCTGCAAGCATGTTCTGAGGCCACATCAATCTGATACACACCTCCTATCACTGTGGAGTCAGAAATATGTGACAAATTTTCTAAATGCTCTGTTCTGAAACACTTCCGGTGCAAGAAGTTAAGTATAAATCAGTTTTTCACCTGTTTTCATTTTCATTTCCCAAGTTTTTCATTCCTTGGCTAGAACAGATTCTTCCATTTACAATACTTAAACCATTACTCTTACTGAACAGATCACTGAAATCTAAAATATCTGTTTAAGGAGATACCCTGAAACTGTATTTTGTTTGCAATGCAAATACATTGTAGGAATTTCAGGTTTCAGTTTAAACCTAAAATTGAAAGAATCTCAGGTTTTGGATTAAACTCAAGAATTAACTGCCCCAGGACACATCCTGGGAGGAGCACATTCCAAAGACTTACACACATTCCAGCAGAAGGGCCCAAGATAAGAGGTAATCAGGAAGCTGGGCCCTTAACTTAATAAACCTGGACAAACAGAAGCTACTTAGCTAACACTCATTGTCATAAAAATAATGTGCAAATCTGAGTCACCTAGAGACTGGATCTGGGAATGGCTGTTGAGTCCAGCCTTTGTGGTTGCCCTTGTGAACTCTATATAAAAACTGCTCTCAGCTTTGGCTTGGGATTCCTCTTGCCTGCATGAGAGGGAACCCAAGTGCACTGGTTATCAATAAACATCATATTTTTGCAGCAAATCCCCTGTCTATGAGTGTTTCTGCAGGAGCACGTCCCCTGGTTCTGGATCTTAGAGTCCAACACATAAATACCTCTTCTAGCATTGTCTAAACTCCACCCCCACTATAAAAGGGGCTGCTTGCCTCCTCCTTGCTCCCTCAGACCCCACGGCTCCAGAGCTTGGAGGTCTACATGCTGGAGCAGGTCTGTATACTGTCTGTCTGTTCTTTGTTTTTGTGTTTGTGAAGTATCTGTGCCCATGACAAGGACAACAGACTGTGTACTGTGTTTGTGAAGTGTCTGTGCCCATGGCAGGGGCAACGGACTGTGTACTGTGACTGTGAAGTCTCTGTGTGCCCGTGGCAGGGGTGACCGTCTGTGTAGCCTGGTTTCTGTCTGTGTGTTGGTTGTCATTCTATGTGTTATTGGACTTTGACTGACGTTATTTTGGACTGAATCTACTGTGTTAAACATCCTGAGTTAAAAAGAGGTAACATGGCCACCGGCAGAATAAGAGATAGAGCCGCTGGTGCAAGAGAGCTGCTGCAGAGCAGAGAGCCAGGTCCTTTGGCAAGCAGGCACCGCGGTCCAGGCAGCCTGCCCACCACACGTAGGGTGTTCTCCAGGGGGCACTGCACGGGGGTGCCCTCGCCTAGCCAGCATTCGGCAGGTGGCTCCCCTAGTGCGACGCCTTTGAACCACCCGGCCATGCAGGTTGGCTACCAAGAGAAAGAAGCTCTGTCCTTCTGCTGCCTAGCCTGGCATGCGTGGCTGGGCTGGGGACCTCGAGGGTCACTGTTGTAGCAGCCCGGCGGTTTCCCACCTGCCACTCATGGGGACCTTGGCCTCTAGCCCCTTCTGGCACGAGAACCCAGACAATAGAAGGGAGGAAGAGCCACAGAACAGTAGCTGCAGCTTCCTACTCTCCGTGGCCAGAACATCTACAAAAAGATAGGCAGGCCCCAGGTGATTAAGAACCTGACATAGAAGAAGGGCAACTTCCCTGAGCCATGGTTGCTGGACAAAACAGCCCCAACAAGATTATTCACCTGAGAGTTATAGTTATATGTTTTTTATTAAAAAAAAAACAATAGGCCTCCATTTTGATATAGAAAAAAGGGTAAGCTGGTTACTCTCCACTTAGGGTCACCACACATAGGGACCTTCATACAGGTGATCAAAGCAGTAGAGAGAAGAGTCTTTAGGCCAGGATCCCTCGAGCACTCAGACCAAGTGCCCAACATAGTTAGAGAAACACCCTTCCCCCATAAAAGCCTTTCTTCCCCAAGACCCTTGTAGGTTCTGGCTGTCAGGAGTGCTCTTCAGGACCAAAAAGCAAGAGAGGATACCAGAAAGAAAGAATGTTCTCTCAGACATGGGGGCACCATCAATTGACCAGACCATGGTCAACAGCGGGTTACTTCTGACTAGACCTGACTGGGGCCTTCATGCGGCAGAAGGAGCCGAGGCAACCTGCTTTACAGATGAGAGCAGCTTTCTCCATGCTGGTCAGAGACAGGCTGGTGCTACTGCTGTGGACGGTGTAAATGTCATCTGGGCTGAACTTCTACGCCCCATCCCCGGGCTCGTCAGTGCAGAAAGTAGCGTTGGAACTTAGAGCTGACAAGAAAATTAACATCTACACAGACAGCAGGTATGCCTTTGCCACAGCCCATGTCCACAGGGCTGTATACCAGGAGAGAGGACTGTTCACATCAGAAGAAATCTTAGATCTCTTGGATGCCCTGATGAAGCCAGCAACTGTGAGTATTCATTGCCGGGGACACCAGAAGAGAGGAGAGTCAGTGGCTGGAGGCAATAACCAGACAGATCAGGTGGCTTGAGAAACAGCTATACAGGAGCCTGTCCTGGTTATGGGCCTGCAAGAGACACCCACTGGAGAATGAGACTAGATTAAAAGATGGCCTCACTTAAACACACAGAAGAAGAACGGGCTCAGATTGCTAGCCACCCTGCAACTGTTACCTAGAGAAAAAGGGGCAGTGGTGCACACGAGAAGGGAGAACTCTACTACCCAAAAAGCAAATAAGACTTCAGGTTTTGGGCCAGAGAGATAGTAAAACAGTGTAAGGTATGCCAACAAGCAAAGGCTTATGAGGCTTAGAGTAAACAGGAAAAATACCTAGGAGAAGACAGCCTAGAGTATATTGAGAGACAAATTTTGCAAAAGTTAGGCCAGAAAAATATAGATAAATCTTCCCGAGATTTCGAGTGTCTGAGGTAATTGAATCAGGTAACGGGTCTTGTTTTTGTTTCTAAGGTAAGTCTGGGATTGTCAGAGATTGGGGACTGATTGGAAGCTCCATTGTTCATACTGTCCCCAGAGCTCAGAGCAAGTAGAGAAAAATAAACAAAATCGTAAAAAGAGACCTTAACTAAATTGCCCTTGGAAACTGGTGCTGGCTAGTGTCCCTTGTCTTATCCCTGTTCCAAGCCTGGAATGCCCCTCTTGTGAGGGACTCCCACTCCCTTGACTCCAGCTCTTGACTCACCCCCCCTCCCAGAAATGACTTTTCAGGTTAATAAGAGACTGTTCCTGGTGTGGCTGACCTTCCTGACCTCCATTGGGCTGGATGGAGTAACTGCCTGACTTTATATGACTCGGACCAACACCTGCACCTGATGCCAACTAGAGAGCGACCGAACACCTGGGAGGCCCTGTCAAGCTCAAGATCACCTGCTATTCTACAAGGCCAAAGAGCAGCAGGCCTTGACTCCCGGGATATCCCCACCCTAGAGGCACAAGGATTGAGATTACCCAGATGTCAGAGATAAGAGACTTTTGAATCTAAACCATGTCCCAGATGCAGCCTTACAGGATGGGGCTTAGAGTGCATCCACCCAAAGTTAAAGGACAGCGTAGAAAAAGGGGGGATGTAAGACTTTTGGGCCTAAATGTAGGATTTTTGGGTCTTGGTTTGAACTTGAAATTAAAAGAACCCCACTGTCCGAGGACACATCCTAGGAGGGGCACATTCCTTAGTCAGAGGACACTTGCTGGATTAACTTTCAGAAGAGGAAGGGAGGGGCTGATTCTCATTCCTCAGACCACAGGGGAGAGAACCCACCTGCGAGTAAGGAGGGCCCAGAGCGTAGATACACTCTAGGAATCAGGAAGCTGAGCCCTTAATGTAATGGACAAAAGGAAGACACTCCTTGTCATAATCTCAGTTACCTAGGGACCAAACCCGGAAAGGTCAGACTTTGTGGTTTGCCCTCGTGAACTGTACTGTACCCATAAGTACTGTACCCAGCTCTTGTTCGAGACTCTCTTGCTTGCATGTGAGAGAGTCCTAGTACACTAGTTTCATTAAACCAAACCTCATGTGATTGCAGCGAGTTCTGTCTGTGTGTGTTTCTGTGGGAGCGTGTCCCCTGATTTTGGATCTTACAGTCCAACACATGGACATTACAATGCCGACTTCTGTAGCCTGTGGTTGTCTACGAAAAACATGATTAAGAACAAAAAGTAACTCCGTTTTTAAGTTTGGAATAGCAAAAGTTCATTAAATAAAGTTTCAGGAAAAATCACATTACATATGTGGTCTGCTTTTTATGCGATTTTCCCATTCAAATGGACTAATTTCCCCAAAGGAGAAGTGACCTCTCTCATCTTCACTTAAATCCTTGAATCCATCTGCACTTGAGCTCTACCTGATGGGCTAACCCCCACCCTCAGGTTCTGAAGCTGCTGAGGGGTTTCAGAAGGAGCAGAGTTCTAGGAGCTGGATGTCATTTTTAAAATGTGCATAATGTAGGTGTCTGGTTGAGGGTTGGTTTCAGTTCCTCTTTTAAAGCTAGAGTTAGACTCTACACAAAGCAGAAAGGTCAAGTTATGCTAATGAGAACCTTTTAGTCAGCAGCCTGACACTCATTGGACACTGTAACCAAATAGCAAGCAGTATAGGCAGTACGCCCTGTGCACTGTAAGGTTTTTAAAACCCTAAGATATGCAGGAATTTCCCTCAAACCACTGTACTACTGAGCTTCATTCAGTCCAGAGAAGTGCTGAAGACTCCGGCGACTCCAGAGGGCCAAGGGCAGGGGGAGGGCTGCTTCTGTCCTCAGAGGTACTTGGCATATGAACGGGGGCTGGGACAAGGGAACTGGCCAGGTAACTAACCATAAGAATTCTGTAGTGGAACTGACAAGGCAGGCAGGTAGAGGAAGGCAGGGCAGCTTTTGAAAACAGAACAGGAATGTACAGAACAACAGCACAGCACAGATGACGACATAAGACATCAAGATTTTTGCCGGTTGTCAAAAGGCTACTCAAAGCTTTCTGGACTACTCACAGGGCCTTCTTCTGAGTCATTCTAACATATGAACAATTGATTTTCTCAGTTGCTGCTTTTGAACCCCACTCATGTATATACATAGGCTAATATTATTTCTTGGGAGGGGTATGGTGGTTCATAATTGTAATTCTAGCATTCAGAAAGCTGAGTCAAGAGGATTGTGAATTTGAAGTTAGTCAAGATAACATCCTTAAAAAAAACTGGGGGGAGGATACTGTATTCAACATTGTTACATAATTTTTAACATCTAGATGGTAAGTGCTAAGCTGGGTATGGTGGTTCACATCTGTAATTCCAGTACTCAGGTGGCAGAGGCTGACCTACCTCTGTGCGTTCAAGACACCTCTGGTCTATACAGTAGACCTTATCTCAGTGGGAAAATATCAGCAGCACATATAGATGGGTATAGGTCGATGTGTTGGCAGTGCACAGTGATTCTAGTGTGGCCAGTCAGGGACATCCTGGGGAACGGAATGAGGACAGATTTTTATCTAAGATGGAGGGAAACAGCTGCAGGACAGTAACAGCACTGAGGGCCCTGTGAGGCTGAAGAACTTTCTTTGTAATTTATCTATCTCGGGATTGGTTTTGTTGGCCTTTAGCAAAGGATGTTTTTACAGAATGATGGTTCCAGCAACTTTATGGTAACAAGACTAGAAAAGAGTGGATTCTGAGACTGGGGCACAATAAATCCTCTGTCTGCAGAGTCACAGTTCATGTGACCAAAAAAAAAATTTATGTAATATTTACAAAGCTTTTGAAAGCTATTTAAAATAGTTTCATTTATTTGACCTTAAAGACTTCCTGTATTCAACCTTACTGATTTCATGTAACAATACCACTCTGCAATGCATACTTACACACACACACACATGCACATGTACACACATACACACAGACACGTGGGCATGTGTGCACACATACACACACCAACACACAGGTATGCATGCACACACAGGTACACACACACAGACACATAGGCACCCAAGTACGCACACACATGCACATGCACATACAGAGAGATGCACAGGCATGCAAGTGGACACACATATTTTCCCATTTGTCTGCTTCTTCTTCTCTGCAACTATGTTGTTTTAAGTGTCGGGGATTTATATCAAGCCTTAATAACTGATCAAGTCTTCCCCCAGCCATTACTCTTCCTCCTTAAAGTGCTGCAACTTTTCCTAACATTTCCTATCGCTCCTAACATTGTTCCATCTACAAATTGTTTCCCAATATACAAAGAAACTCTGGGTCTTACATTAGAATTATTTAATCCTTCAAACTCACGGAGATGGGTTGACTTGAGTAAACATCATTAGAATAGACCGGGTCTTCGTTTGTTCTAAGTCATTGTCTACAGAAGACTATTCACTCTGCAAGTATTAAAAGTTTTCTTTGCATAGGATCCTTATTAGTTTTTCTCATTAGTGTCATTGAGCTAGATAGCTGAATGAGAGAGTACTAGAAGAAAGAAATCTACAGACTTTTCCCACCATTTGTTTCTGTATCAGATCTATCTACACCGGAAGATCTCCTAGATGACTTCCTTCAGTTTTCTGGATTAATTTGCATGATAATGATAAAATCATGATAATTTTCCTTCTCTTAGTATCTTGTTTATTGGTCATTTCTGGCCTTGGGCTTTGTTCCTTATATTGCTTTAAGATAAGAATGTCCTTGGGCACTATTGTTTTATTTTATTTTATTTTTGCAGAAGACATTGGCAGTTTGTTGCCATCAAATATAATCTTGGTAAATAGCTTGTACCCTTGAGTTCCAGCTCACACCTGTGCTTTATATAGAAATGGGCTTAATTTTAGCACAGGCTTTGTAATCTCTGTCCATCATATTAACCCTTTGACAATAGCTATGCTGTTATGTCTAACTAACTAAAATGTCTTTGTACTATCCATTGATCCAAGTCAATTACTCTTAAATGGACCAAAAATATGGTTTACTATTCTTGCATTTGAGAACTTATCTCCCCATGCCTTCCTTATAATTTTTCTGTGGTGATAAGTCAGCAAGTGAGAGCATTTGGCTCAAGAGAGAAGCAACCAGGAAAAAGATCTTTTCCAAGTAAACTCTTGTCAAAATATTGCACATCCTTTTAGATGTTCCCAAACTATTGCTTTTAATAAGTAATGTAAGAAATGAGAGCTCCTTACAGAACAAACCAGACTAAACACACACACACACACACACACACACACAGGCTCGCGCACTTGCACACACACAAAATGTGTGTTCTAGAAACTCTTATTTAAATTTGTCAGCATTTGTTAATGATGTTTATGAATATCATTCTGTGTAAGGTTTCTTTAAAACTGCTATGTCTGCAGTTTATTTTTGTATATATATATTATTTTATTAAAACTTAGCTTTCTGCTAAAATGAATCTATTTTCTTGCAATGGTCAAAAGAGGTATTGTTCAAAAGGGGACTGGAGCCAAGTGAGTCTGGAGAATCAAGTTGAATAAGCTGGTTTTTTCTGGGGCTTCTCAGAGTTGGAATCTGAGTGCTAGAGACCGTGGTAGAGGGTCATGTATTTCAGTCAGGGCCATGTGCTTGCCACAGTGTGTGTGTGGAGGTCAAAGGGCAAGCTCAGGTACTGGTCTTGCCTTTCACCTTGTTATCGGTTGTGTAGGCTAGTTACCTTGGGCATCCAGGGGCTTCTTTGTGTCTTCCTCCCCTCTTGTTGCAAGAGTACGGGGATTAAACGATGCCCACACCTGGCAGTACAGGGCTCTGAATATGCAAACTAAGTTCGTCATGCCTACAGTAAGCATCCCCACCCCAGTGAACCTTCCTTCTCCCAGCCTTGGTGTGTGAATGGTTTGAGGGATGCCCCATGGCGGATGGTCAATCCATGTTCCCAATTCACATCAGGTACAAGACATCATCTTTGAATCAGGTGCTGTTTGTTCTACTCACCCAGCCACTCACTGTGAAGTCGGTCCACATTCCTAGACATTTTTTTTAGTCTGTAAAATGAGATATGGTAAAAATGCACCAAATGGTGTGTGTAAGGATGTCAGACTGTGCTTAGCACAGTTATCATAAAGTAAGCTTTGGCTTTTGATTTTTTCCAAAGTCTGCTCAATGCTAAGAAACCCATGCTTATTAAAATCCACATATGATTGTCAAAATATTTCAAAATAGAGTATTAGTTTTCTTCAGCTATTTTGGGATTTCTGAACTGTGCAATAAATATACACACTCAAAAACGATCTCTACAATATAGAATTGAATTCACATAGTAAAATCATAGAGTCCATTTAGCAACCTTTCAAAGAAATTAATCAGGCTTTAGGCACTGGATTTTGAAGCTAATCATAGTAAAATGTAGAGGCTCTTTTGCCAGAAGGTGTTAGGTCTGCTTGAAGACAGGATCAACTGTACACATGTTGAGGAGGGTTAATGAACTGAGTCTCAAAGGACAGGTCACTAATAGTTCCTTTCCCAATTGGAGGCAATGACAAACACTGGTGTCCAGTTAGTAAGGTGGTATCTGTGTAGAAATAGCAGAAAAAGCTGTCACCGTCACTGTAACTGCCCCGGTCTACAGTACGGCACTCAGGGACAGTAGGATGAACTCCATCTGTCCTGTCTTCAACAGCTTCTGGCCAGGTCCAGGCTTCACACTCCTAGATATGAAGCTCTAGCTTTGCCATATTCACCCACTCACTCATTTTGAAAATTACGTTTATTAAAATAAGACAATAAAGGAAATTTAACAGAAATGAGCCAACAAACATCATTGCACCCCAATTTTACACAAGCATTAAAAACATACAAGTATCTCCTGTGTGTTCCCATGAAACATACAAGTATCTCCTGTGTGTTCCCATGAAACATACAAGTATCTCCTGTGTGTTCCCATGAAACATACAAGTAAGTATCTCCTGTGTGTTCCCATGAAACATACAAGTAAGTATCTCCTGTGTGTTCCCATGGGCATCTTGTGAGCTATGTCTCACATCATATTGATAAATAAATATACTTGAGAACCACTTCCCTGTCTTTTATTTTTAGAATATGACTAAATTTTATATGGTATCATTTTGGAAAGAAGGTATATTTCATTTAAAGATGTTTAGACCTGCTAAGGTCGCCTAAGATTTAACAGTCCATTGTTTTCTGATGTCTCTGGATATACATCATTAAGCGGTGGTAGTCCTGGGCAGGGTGGTTTGCAGGAAAGCAATTTTTGAGAGTATTGTCTTCAGAACATTTATTTAAATTGATGTGTTTTTGGAAGCGGAGATATAAACTAATCCCTTGGTAAATAGGAGGAAGGCTGTCTTGACAGACATAAAGAGAATCATCTAATGCATCAAAAGAGTTTTCAAACCGTTGGGTGCTCATCCTTTCAGATCTGAAGCAGGCTGCTGTTTCCTCGGCTCTGATTTGCCCGATCTGGCTTGCAACTACAGCGCACAGCCACTAGAGGTCAGAATTTTACGTCATCCTGAATGGACGACGACGGAGTCTGAGACAATGGTATTTCCTTCCCCACATACTCTAATTTTCTTGATTAAAAAAGAGAAGAGAACCGAGAAAAGTAAGATCACTGTCATAAGAAGAGAGCTGTTGGCACTCAGAAGGAACAAAAAACCAACAGCTAAAAGCATTTTGCAAATATGGAGAGAAAACAAAAAGCCCCCAGAGCAGTCTGACGATCAAGATTGTATTGCTGTATCCATCTCCATTACATATTCTTAAAAACTCATTTTAGAAACGAAGAGACCAAACACTGAGTTCCATAACAGCTTTTAGGGGCCTGGAAAATGTTTACACTTTCTGTAACCACAATCTCACATTTGAGAGTTTTGCCTGCCCTGTGCCCAAGAAAAAAATTAAGTCCAGGGTGGGGAAGAGCTGTTGATATGAAGATGTTATGTGACTCCCGGCATTAGTCACAGCAGCAGGACTCAGAAGCAAACTAACTGCCCAATATTAGGATTACAAAGCAAAATAGCAAACAACATACAGTAACTATTACCAGAATTGTAAAGAAAGATTTTTATGAAAAGAAAGGGGAATTGAGGAAATATATTTACAGTATCAGTAAATAAAACTGTATGAACTATGTAAAATGTGTGCTTATATGGGCAATGAAAGGAACCGAGAAAAGAACCACATGCACGTTAGGATTATATGGATCATATAGACAAATAAAGTCCTAGAAAAGCACGTTTAAAACATTAGTAAAGATATAGTGTGACAAACTCAACTGAATCTTCTAGTGAGTAGGTGTCTGCCACTGTTTGTCAACTGCTCCCAGACCTCCTGACTGGCCATATTTACGCTGGTCAACTTCGTCCTTTAATATGCCACAGATTCATCAATAACTGTTCTTCTCAGTGGCAATAACAACACATCCAGTATGAGCAGTTTTAAAAAGCATTGATCAGCTACGTCGAGTCTAGTTTCTGAAAATAGTGTCATTTAGAGTCATGTAATACTTCCAACAGAATGGTAACCCAAAAGAGAACAGAAAGGAAAATTCAGATGGACCTGGACTTTGGCAAGCATGGAGGCCAACCGAACTACAAATGGGGCACAATGTCTATGAAATGAACCCTCTTACATCTGTGAGCACAAAGTCACAGAACACAGGAAGGCCAGACATCTCAGGAACTATTCTTTTTTTTTTTAAGAATTATTTATTTATTTTATGTATAGGGGTATACTATTGTCCTCAGACACACCATAAGAGGGCATCTAGTCCCATTACAGATGGTTGTGAGCTACCATGTGGTTGTTGGGAATTGAACGCATGACCTCTGGAAGGGCAGTCGGTGCTCTTAACTGCTGAGCCATCTCTCCAGCCTCCATCAGGAATTATTCTTAAAGAGAGACGACATCAGATAGTCAAAGAACACGCAGGACAATAAACAGAGTCCTGTGATCACTGCTGGGATCGCTGTTTCTAAGGGCTTATCAGGATGATCAAAATATCTGAGCCTACTTCCCTATTCTAGCCCAAAGTCATTTTCATGCCTGAAGCCTACTTCTTTGTTCTAGCTTAAGATTTATATTCATGCCTGAAATTGCTTCTTTGTTCTAGCCTAGGATTTTATTGTCCTGCGTGTTCTTTGACTATCTGGATTTATTGTCTTGCTTGTTCCTTGACTATTTGCATCTATTGCATTGCTAGTACCTCAACTGACCTTAATACTTGCATGTAATTTAAACAGTATGAAAGCTAAAAAGAAGGAGGAGGGACGGGATAGGGAATTAATGGGGGGTGGGTGGGAAATGGGAAAAGGGGATAACATATGAAATGTAAGTAAATAAAACATTGAATAAAAAAAAAGAGAGAATCAGGTTTTCACAAGCCATCATGGGTCACTTCTCTCTCTGCATTGGGATTCCCTTTTCTAACCAATTGTTCTTTGTGGTTTCTAAACCTCTCATGGTAATCTCCTGGGGAGAAATACTCAGATTCTTGGCCTAGTCCACAGAAGAGCTGAATGGATGCAATGCTCCCCAGCCCCTCACCAAACTTAAAACTAAAACTCTGCAGCTACTAAAACTGGGCAGTATCTCTTTTTGAGAGCAAAGCTGGTGGTGCAGAAAACCATGCCCTATCTTTAAAGCTCTTCCCTGTAGCTACACATAGGTGTGCCTTTCTCCAGCCAGGTCTGCCCCTTTAAGTAGTTACCCACCGCCTGAAAAGAAGGAGCTAGCTCATCCATGTAGCACCCAGCTGCTGGGCAAATGTCACAGCTGTCTTACTTCAAACCTCCTCGTTCACTGCCCACACTGAAAACATGCAAGTTAAAGAGCATTTTAAATTAGCACTCTTTAAAGCCCCCTCTCTTTACCATATGATGGCAGAGAATCAACTAAAGAAAGCCATTCCTAGCACCATGAACGGAGTGGAGCAGAAGAAAAATGTAACAATAGCATTCCCGTGTGGCTCAGTAAGGCAGACAGAGGGTTTTGTTCAGAGCAGATGTCAGAGACCTGTAAACCCTTGACAAACAGTGATAAAGACCGATCTTAGGAAGAACACAACCCACTTACTCCAACAGGCTCTGACACATAAGAACAATACTCCAACGCAGACAGCACAGGCCAGTAGCAGTCTGGCACAGGGAGAGTGAGCATCAGGGCTCTCCTCAGAGAGTGCAGACCATCGTCCATATGCCGAGCACTGTTCTAGGTACTTGGGACACATCTATAAATGAAGCAGACAGAAGGTCTGTTCATCTGAAGCTCACATTCTGTCAGGAACTCTGACATGAGGAAGAATTCAAAGCAGACTGGGACAGTCTATTTTCTTATTTACATGTCAGGACAATTCTATGCAAGAAAATGCTGGAAGTCACAGCAAAACTCCAAATGTCACTCACACATTCTCTACCACTTAGTTCATTTCTCTGTGTGATTATGCATTTTAAACATATGTAAAATTACCAGTCTACAGGTTTGACTACTTATCAATACTTCATTTACCTTTTTGTTTGGATGGAAATAGGACTTGCGTAACACCCACCCAGGCTTGATGAGGCCATGGGCTTTTGTCACTGTATAAAATGTTATAAAGCATTCCTCCAAGTTTGGAAACACATAGATGCTCCCACCTGGTAGAACCTTCCTGACCCTTAAAGTCAAGGTTCTGGCTCCTCAAAAGCCAAACTTGGAAATGACACTCATGAGCCGTACTCCAGTTTGCAGTCATGGGCTGAAGACAATGACCATTTAATGGCACACAAGGTCAAGATCTTTTTAGTCGGAGGCTGACAGCTCTATAGAAGTTCTTTTTTATATGAAATTCCCTTGAAAACAAAGGTGGCATCATGAAGAGAGAGAAAAGGAACAGCTGAGTGGACCGCTCACTTCCAGAGACATCACCATCCTATTCTTTTTGGTGAGCATGCAGTAGATCCTTCTGGGTATTTGTTGTGATTGTGTTCTATAGTCCGCTCAGTGGCGAGTAACAACTGTTCTACCATCCTTTCCAGAAGTACAGAGTTAGATTCCTGAGAGCCTCTGCTGTCCACGCTGGCCTCATCCTGTGTGCCATCTGCACCACACGACTTATTAATAAAGTTAGTTGCATCCACACTAAAAAAAACTCTTCCACGCACCATTTGGCCCATACAGCATTTAGCAAGGTTCTACATTTTCTTTTGTAGTCTTTGATTGTATAGAACCTGCCTTGCCTATAAGTTTTCCACATCAGGTCACCCTTAGAAATGTGCACGTCTCAGCTGGGGTGAAGGCTCAGTGGGAAAAGACCTGAGTTCAGATCTCCATCACTCACATAAAAGCCTGGGACTGGCCACAAGTGCTTGTAACCCCAGCTGTGGGGAAGAGCGGCAGGAGGACCGGGACTAAGCACTAAGTAAGCACAGGCCAACAGGTAAGTTCTGGGTCAGTGAGAGAGCCTGTCTCAAAAAGATAAGGACAAGGGAAGGCATGGAGGAAGGCACTAGACTGACTTGTACACACATGTGCACATGCACACATGCACACACACAGCCACACTGATACACATACAGACACACACAGTGACACAGTCATGCAAACACACACACACACACACACACACACACACAATGTGCAGGCCAGTACCCACAGAGAGAGACTTACTAATTTCTTCTTTACTCTGGGCAATAGGACTAAACTAAATACCTTTGACTTTTAACTTCACAGAAACAATGTGATTCTAAAATCAGTCCTTATTTCATGAACCGGTAACTTAGGCTCTTTCTGTCTTCCTCCCATCCTGACATGCACCACAGATGTTACCTTGACACTTTCCAAAATGCACTATTACCTATAGATGGGTGAACATTCCCCTTCTTTTCTATGTGTACCATATTGTAACTTCACTAATATTGATCTCAAAGTCAATAGTACCATATCTTATGTCTCAGTGAGCTTATCTGGCAGGAGTGGTCCTTGCCACAGATAACAGCCTTCCTGTGTTTAGGAATGCAGAAATACTCTGCAGTGCTATGCTTGGGACCATGTGACCATCGAAGTAAACAAGACAATGTGCAAAGAGGCAGAGCAGAGTGAGCACTAAGTTGGTGCATCCAAGCAAGACGCTGGCTTACTTACAGTCAGGGCTGGATAGGAGCTACTGGTAGCTTCTGACTTGTGTCAGCTGCCATGACATAGCCACCATCTCCCTTCATACACCAAAGCCACCTCAGAACCATACAAAGATTTCTGCTTGCAAAATGCATAACTGCATATCATTAACTTATAAGTATTCCTATAACGTCTCAAAAAGAATTAACATACTCTAATCAGAACTAATATTTTTTTGAAGGCTTATTTGTCTATCCATTTACTCTAGCACAAGGGTGCTCAACCAGTGGGTTGCGACCCCACAGGGGTCACGTATCAGTTAGCCTGCACTATGATTCTAAACAGTAGCAGAATTACAGTTATAAACTGTCAAGGAAGTAATCTTATGTTTGGGGTTCACCACGACATGAGGCACTGTATTAAGGGGTCACAGTATTAGGAAGGCTGATAACTGATATTCAAATAATACTCAGCAAATAATATTCATAAGAATTTTCTTGCCATTCGCACGATACGAGCATTGACTTAGACATTGTTCTGTGTGTGTGAGGATACCAATGAACAAGATATATTGACTACGTTAAATCAAGGCAATTCTTATCTGTATTCCAACCAAAGAGTCATCAATGGGAAAGAATACTATGGAAATATTCATAGCAGAAGGTTATCTTGAAAGGAGAGGTATTTGAGGTGGGATGAAGATTTGGAACGAAACATAGGCTTTCAAAAGAGAAAAAGAGCCGGAGAAAATATATAAGGAAGAAAATGAACGCTCAAAGTGGCCTTCAGTAAACCTCAGCTAAAAAATAAAATAAAACAAAATAAATAAGACTCAATCATACTGGAATGGAAAATTCTACTCTGAGAAAACAAGTCTCAATCAGTTTTAAGATTTTGTGTATAGGTGGCCCTTCATATGTATATAGCTATACATTGGTGTTTTTATTAGCCAATATAACGTATGAAAACACATGTTTTTGTGACCCACACAGGTAAGCACAATTAATACTCCTGAGAATGGAGGGACACAGAACACCCGGCTAGTGGATAGCACTGGACAGCATGTGAGTGTGGAGTCTCCGTGCTGGGACATTTATTTTTGTAGTCTGGGACTTTGTTATCACAATTCTGGATCTAGATGCCTCCTCTAAAAATAAATGTAACAGTCTTATTACACGAATAACTCCATGGTTGCTGGAAGGGAGCAGACAACTTGGTGGGAGTTACAAACTCAGCCCTTCATTAAAAGCTATAGTACGCCGTCGGCCTTGGGTTTGTGAGTGATGAAATCTCTGGAGACCTAGGGGAACACAAACATTTCAGCAAGGATGCAGTGGCAACTAGTTTTCCACAGGCACAAGGAAGCGTTGGGTGACCCATGAGGCAGGAATGTTACGATCCATAAATGTGGTTCTCTATCTTCCCGTGTGACCCCCAGGCAGGAAACATGTCACAATGCTTTGCTTTGCTCCAAGTCTTCGAACTTTCATGCAAACCTTCCCGTCCTTCTTCCCTTCTCCCTCTCTCAGGCTCACACAGGAAACAACTCTGAAGAAAATTAAGGTACTCGTGGTTTATTTATAAGGAAGAAAAAGTCACACTAAAATCTTTTAGGCTGGCACTAGAAGGTCAGGTGAAACAATTCCTTTAAGAACAGGCAAACTGGCAATCCAGGAACACCTGGGACACTTTTTTGATGACACCCAGGTTAGGCTCAGTGCTACAACATGTTCATTCTCTTTTGCTAACTGGAAAACAGAAAGCATAAACTTCCATTGTCCCCTTTTTCTCTGCCCAGTGAATGATGTGAGGAGAACATGCATTTTCTGGTTATGTATCAGGGATTATTTTTTTCTGCCATCAGCTCCATCTTTGAGTAGAGAGATGGCTCAGTGGTTAAGAGCATGCACTACTCTTCCAGAGGTCTTGAGTTTGACTCCCAACACCCACGTCAGTTGGCTCACAAGTGTAACTCCAGCTTCAGGGAGTCTGAAGCCTCGGGTCTCCTCAGACACCTGAACTCATGTGTATACTCTTCAGCCCCCACATACATACATAAATACACATAACAGAAAAAGTAAATAACTAAACTTCAAAATAATTTCCTATACCTATTTGTACTTTACTCTGCCATGGCTTGAACCCAGGGCCTTGCACATGCTACACAAACGCTCTTTTGCTGAGCTGTGCTCCCAGACAGCTTTCCTTTTTTTTTTTTTTTTTTTTTTTTAATAATAAGACTCCTACTCACAACTGATGGCTGTGACTTCATACCATGCTGAAATTACCAAGGAACATAATGACACACTAGTGTCAGGAGCCACACCCCCACAACAAAGCATGCGGGTAGAATGGACTGTAGGCCTGTAGACTAAGCAAGCCTTTAAAATTCCTGTTCAAACATCATCAGGTGTGTTAAAATAAAGTGTGGATGAGTTCCACCCCTTTGAACAAGTGACTCCACGCCCTCCAACCTAAAAGATCCTGCATCAGTGATGAGCGTATCTGTTTTGTTTGGAAGCCATAAAAAAAAAAAAACTATCCACTATAGTGAGAATTTTGGTTTCTTTAAAAATCCAGTTATGCTATGTGAATATTTTTGTTTTAATCCCAGGTGTGGGGTACGGGGCTGTTTCAGATTGTCCAGAGCAACAGACTATGACTGTCTCATGCTCTGTGGGGTGGGGAGAGGGTATGATTTTTGCCCACTGCAGATAGTTTATGTTTGGAATTCTGGGGACTCCTGAGAGGGTTGATGGTGGCTGCTGCTGTCCATTTGCTGTGTCCCCTGCTGGTGCTGCTGGTCTCTGCTGCTGCATTTGCTGTTGCTGGATTGCTGGGATGCTGTTTGCTATTTTTCTGGATTGCTGGTTGGAGATATCCTGAAGACAGAGATTAGACTTGCCCCAAGGATCTTGACACCCCTAATTAGCAGGAAGTAGTCCTAAGAGGTCTATGCCCTCTTTCCTGTCTAACCTTCTCTTTCTCCTACTTAGTGTTGGGGGGCTAGTAGGGATTGGGGTGAAGTAAGGGATGGAAGGGAGGTAGATAATAGAACCCAATAAATTACCCCAAAAACCTATGCCTACAATCTACATTGCAAGAGCAGACAGCAGGGTGGTGATCTGACAAACGGAGAGACAGGATCCCCCGTGTCTCCTCAATCCTTATTTTTGGCAGTCACTGCCAGATTTTGTGCTTCTTCCAGATCAATGCCACCTGACAACCACTAGCTTTAGGCTCATTTTGAGTTTGCACATAAAAACGTCAAAGTCTACAGGGTAATCACATGACACAAATTAGCTATAAAATAGAGGTAAATGTAAGCTATCTCTTTCCCACTCTTTTTCCACCCTGTCTTACTCATACGACCTTAAGAGATTACTGTTGTTCAGCTGGAATAACCAACCCCACTTTCTCCGTCACTACTGACTACTGCATAAGGAAAATAAGGAATGAATTTCAAAAAGCTTTCCTTCTGAATTGTGCCTCCTGGAAAGCAGCAGAAGATATTTTTGTGGTGATTGTGCTGCATGGGCTAACCCTCTATGACATGCCTGAGCCCACACTGCAGACAACTGAGTTCAGCGTTTACCCAGTGTTACTTCTAGACAACAGCAGAAAAAGCAAGACGTTCATGGACAGGCAGTGCCGGCTGTACAGTGAGGTCAACAAAAGCTGCGTTCAGACATGTAGCATGGAAAGAGAACCTGGTGAGCCAGTAGATCTGGATAAAACTCACCACACTTCCATAATCGTATATTTCAAATCATATGTAATGATGATCTACATAAGAACTAGCTCTGCATACATACAGCTTAAATATGACTCCTCACATGTTTAAATTGCTTACTCCATGATAGGTTTACAATTATCCACTGAAAAAAATTAATTAAATGAATCAATCTATTTTACGTAAAAGATTAAGGACTATACATATGAATGGGATTCCATAGGATGCTTCAAAACTACAAAATTTAAAACTTCGAGTATTTTCCATACTAAAAACATCATTCTCTCTCATGTTTTCGATGGCCATAGGGAAAAAACATAAATGAAAACTGACAACCACAAAAAAGTATGTTGAGCCATCTACACATCTGTCCAGTTCAGACTAAATCCAGTAAAATTGAGGTTTGAACTGGAAAATCTAGAATATCTTGGAATATCTGCTCTAAACATTTTTATTCTTTCTATGATAAGTGGCTTTGGTGTATAGCAAGAGTACATCAGGACTATAGTCTATCCTGAGATGGCGCAGAGGGCTAAAAAAGAAACATTTAAATGTAACATGGAATTAAATACTAAATTCACTATGATATATTTTTAAGACTTTTAGTTCATTTCCAGGACAGCCCTCAGACAGTGTGGTGAACTTGAATAAGCTAAATTTTTCTGAAAGGAGTGAACCTCAGTTGAGAAAATACAGCCAATAAGATCTCGCTTTGAAGAATTCTCTTAATTAGTGATGGATAGGGAAGAGCTGAGCCCATTGTGTGTGGGGCCACCCCTAGGCTGCTGGTCCCAGGTTCTATGAAAAAGTAGCCTGAGCAAGCTATGGGGAGCAAGCCAATAAGCAGCACTCTCCATGGCCTCTGCATCAGCTCCTGCCTCCAGGGTCCTGCCCTGCTTTCCATCAGTGATGAACAGTGATATGGAACTGTGAGCCGAACAAACCCTTTCCTCAACTTGCTTTTTGGTCATGGTGTTTCATCACAGCAATGGAAATCCTAACCATAATAGTCTCCTGGTTTTCAGGGTAGTTTCCATGTCCTGCTCCTACTATCTTTGATAACAATGAGTATTTTACCATGCTGTTAAATATTTTAAATAATGCAGTCTTTGACAGTGCCTTCTTAAGCCACAAGCAGTTTCTGTGGTGTAGATGGCCCAAGAGGTCTCCTGAAAGTCACAAGGACAAGCTGGGCTCCTGTAACCACAGCAGCATTTGACTCGGTTTGGTCAGAAGGGACCCACACACAGCCTCTGAAACCCAGACCCCAAGAGAGGCAACCTCCGTCTTCACATTTGTCTACTGCTGCTCGTAAGTACTGGATGCGAAGCAACACAACACAATGAAACCAATCAGCACACAAGCAATTCAACAACTACTAGACACTGCAAGTGTCCTCCTGTGGGCAGCGGGCAGCTTCACGTCTTTCTCATTCCCAAGACCATATATGTACCGATTAGCCACAGGAATGCAAACAGAGGTGTTGACTGGTATGTCTGAACAGCCTGGCCCCTGGCTTAGTGTCACTGAAATGCCACACTCATCACTGAAGTCTGTTGATAAGACCAACGATGCTTAGCAGCTTTTCCCAGCAGACTTCCATCAGGGGCCCACGCTGCCAGTTAGCACATGGGGTGTCCTGTCAGCACAGAGGGTTTACTCCGTGAGATCTGAACAAGGTTCAGATGGTGACAGCAAGCAAAAATCTAGGTCAGAAAGGTATGACGGTTTGATTATAAATCTACAGTTACCTCGGTGCCAATTGCCCAGTTGCGTGAGGTGTTACGTGATAGACACAATGTTATTTTGAGGGGATCCTGCTGCTGAGGAAGAAGGATTGTTTCTCATGGATTTTCTTAAAGTCACTTGGGAAAGCGTCAGGGCGTTTAAACTCACGGATACAGGATAGAGCATTATGGGATACTACGTGGTATTACCATAAGCTGGCTAGGGATTTTAAAATATAAAAACAAAAACCAAACAAACAAAACCTCCCACTTTTCTGGAAACCTCATCCCCAGAGAATAAGCAAATGTCGCAGGGCAATGTAACTTTGAAAATGAAAAATCGTGATTGAAAATAATAACATGCCCATGGGATTCTTAAGTCTCGGGACCAAATCCAAAAGAAGCTGTTCATGGAAAAAATTTAAAACACAATGTAAAGTTGGGGAAAATTATTTTCACATCACAAAATACAAAATGGGCTAGAAAAAAAGCCAATGTTTTTCTTTAGGGACCACCAAAAGGAATGACACTGTCCAAATACTCATCCCAGTTCATGGCTCATGGAGAACACGTGCAGAAAATGTGTGATCCATGACTCTAGCACTCAGTATAGGGCAGATGGGACATGCTTGTCGTGAGCACACTTCACTATGAGAACACTCGTTGTTGATCTCCTCCCCAGGCCATGTTTATGTGAAAAACAAGATGATGACTTAGAGCCACGCTTATCCATCTAGCACTGAAAGTGACAAAGAGATAGGGAATTCCAGAGTGCAAAACTTCTGAAGAAAAGAAATATATAACCCAGGGGAAGTAGAGATAAAGAGCTCAGTGCTTGCAATTTTAGTGACTGACATACAATCACACCCGTGGCGTCAGCTCCCTACGGTCACGTGACTCATTCCAGCATAAGTATGATCTGCTTTCTACAAAAACACCTTAGTACTCTCAAGTGGTGCTCTCAGTCAACACAGAGGGAAAGTGGTGGCAGTGACAGAAACTATGGAAGAAGACTGGGGAAAAAGGCCAGCCATTAAAGTGCTTGCTTACAGAAAACAAGGACCTGAGTACAATACTCAGAACATGTGTGTGCATGCTCACACACACACACACACACACACACATGCATGTCTGCATGCACACACACAAGCACACACATGTCACGTGCATGCACCCATGCACATACATAAACATGCAAACACATGCACACACAAGCATAAATAGGCACACATACATGCACACATATGCACATGTATAAATATGCATACATACACATGTATGCACAACAGACAAAGGCAACACATTAAGACTGTATCAGAAGCATGAAGAAAACACAGAAGGCTATCCTACAGTTAGGACACACACTGCAAAAGACGCTACGACTTTGACGGGCTAAGGAAAGATCTTCCCAAAGATTCACATCCTCATCTCCAGGAGCTATGAATATACTTTTTAATAAAGCAAAGGGAGATTAAACAGAAAAAATGAAAGTTATTAATCCTCAAATCTTAAAATCAAGAGGTGAAATCACAGAGGTGCTTATAAATAGAAAAGAGACAGAAGAGATGAGGTCAGAGTGATGCGACCTTGGGAGGACCTGTTTTGACATTGCTGCCTTTAAGAGGGTGGAGGTGACCGTGAGCCAAGTCCAATGGATGCTGGAGAAAGCAAAGGAACAGCAGTGCGTCTCACCAGAGCCTACAGAAAGGGAACCTGCTCTGCCTGCCTTGCCTTGACTTTTGTCCTGTGAGACCTGAGTAGGATTTTTTTTCGACCTCAACAACTGTAAGAGAATACATTTGTTTTCTTTTTTTTATTGGATGTTTTATTTACATTTCGGATGTAATCCTCTTTCCCCATTCCCCCCCACCCAGGAACACCCTGTCCCATCCCCTACTCCTGCTTCTATGAGTATATGCCCCCACCCACCCTCCCACTCCCACTTCCCCACCCACCATTTCCCTCACACTTGGAGTGTCCAGCCTTCACTGGACCAAGGATTTCCTCACCCACCTATGCCTGACAATGTTATCCTCTCCTATGTATACAGCTGGGGCCATGGGTCCCTTCCTATATGCTCCCAGGCTGGTGGTTTAGACCCTGGGAGCTCTGGTTGCTTGGTCTTGCTTTCCCCATGGGGCCGCGAATCCTTTCAGCTCCTTCAGTCTTCTCTCTCACTCCTCCATTGGGAACCCCATGATCAGATAAATGGTTAGCCGTGAGTATCCATTTCTGTATATTTCAGGTTCTGTCAGACCTCTAAGGAGACAGCTATATCAGGCTCATGTCAGCATGCACTTCCTGGCATCCACATCAGTGTCTACCTTTGGTGACTGCACATGGGATAGATACTCAGGTGGAGCAGTCTTCAGACTGTCCCTCCTTCAATTTCTGTCCCACACTTTGTCTCCATATTTGCTCCCATGAGTATTTTGTTACTCCTTCTAAGAAGGACCGAATCACCCCCACTTTGGTTTATGAGCTTCATATGAGTTGTATCTTGGATATTTCGAGCTTTTGGGCTAATATCCAAATATCAGTGAATGAATATCATGTGTGTTCTTTTGTGATTGGGTTACCTCACTCGGGATGATATTTTCTAGTTCCATCCATTTACCTAAGAATTTCTCGAATTCATTGTTTTTAATAGCTGAGTAATACTCCATTGTGTAAATGTACCACATTTTTTGAATCCATTCCTCAGTTGAAGGACATCTGGGTTCTTTCCAGCTTCTGGCTACTATAAATAAGGCTGCTATGAACATAGTGGAGTATGTGTCCTTGTTATATGTTGGAGCATCTTCTGGGTATATGCCCAAAAGTGGTATAGCTGGATCCTCAGGTAATGCTATGTCCAATTTTCTGAGGAACAACCAGACTGATTTCCAGAGTAGTTGTACAAGCTTGCAATCCCACCAACAATGGAGGAGTGTTCCTCTTTCTCCACATCCTCACCAGCATCTGCTATCACCTGAGTTTTTGATCTTAGCCAATCTGACTGGTGTGAGGTGGAATCTCAGGGTTGTTTTGATTTGCATTTCCCTGATGACTAAGGGTATTGAACATTTCTTTAGAAAGAACACTACCCAATTCGTTCTATGAAGCTACAATCACTCTAATACCTAAACCTCACAAAGACCCAACAAAGAAAGAGAACTTCAGACTAATCTCCCTTATGAATCTCCATGGAAAAATACTCAATAAAATTCTCGAAAACTGAATCCAAGAACACATCAAAATGATAGGTCACCACGGTCAAGTGGTTTCATCCCAGGAATGCAGGGATGGTTCAATATTCGGAAATCCATCAATGTAATCCACTATATAAACAAACTCAAAGAAAAAAACCATGTGACCATCTCACTAGATGCTGAGAAAGCATTTAACAAAATTCAACATCCCTTCATGATAAAAGTCCTGGAAAGATCAGGAATTCAACCTGATTGAACCTAAACATAGTAAAAGCAATATACAGCAAACCAGTAGCCAGCATCAAACTAAATGGAGACAAACTTGAAGCAATCCCACTAAAATCAGGGACTAGACAAGGCTGATCTAGACACTATCTCCCTACCTATTCAATATAGTACTGGAAGTCCTAGCCAGAGCAATTAGACAACAAAAGGAAATCAAAGGGATACAAATAGGAAAGGAAGAAGTCAAAATTTCACTATTTGCAGATGATATGATAGTATACTTAAGTGACCCTAAAACTTCCGCCAGAGAACTCCTAAGCCTGATAAACAACTTCAGCAAAGTGGCTGGATATAAAATCAACTCAAAAAATCAGTAGCCTTCCTCTACATGAAAGATAAACAGACTGAGAAAGAAATTAGGGAAATGACACCCTTCACAATAGTCACAAATAATATAAAGTACCTTGGTGTGACTCTAACCAAGCAAGTGAAAGATCTGCATGACAAGAACTTCAAGTCTCTGAAGAAAAAAATTGAAGAAGATCTCAGAAGATGGAAAGATTTCCCATGCTCGTGGATTGTCAGGATTAATATAGTAAAAATGGCCATCTTGTCAAAAGCAATCTACAGATTCAATGCAATCTCCATCAAAAATCCAAATCAATTCTTCACAGAGATAGAAAGAGCAATTTGTTTTCTTAAAGTCTACAAAGTTTGCAGTAATTTATTTTGGCAACCAATAGGAGACCAATGTGGATCTTTTGGAGAAAGGAACAATAGACAGGGACAAAGAAGACTACAAATCGTAGAAGAGTCTTTCCAGAGCCTCTCAGCTAGGGGTTGTGCAATAGGCAATGGTCTGAGGAAACAGGACACATCACTTGCCTCCTTGTGTCTGGCTTCAACAGTGTTCAAAATAATTGCTCTGCAGGTCTCGGGGGCTGTGAATGGAGCCTCAGAGAGGGCCAGGCTGACATTCTCTAAGATCTAAGACACAGCTTCCATTTTCTTGTGAACTGCCATAAAGAGTCCAGGCACAAAGACACCGTTGATAGTACAGTAGTTATATCTTCACATATCTGCCTCCCAAACTTACTTGGTGTTTGGAATCCAGAGACCAGTATATAATAGGCATAAAATTAATGCTTGTCTAACAGAATTCAATAAAGAATTTGAAAACACAATAACAAAGCTTATAATTTGTGTTCACAATGGAAAAACGTTGTAATGTCTTAAATTTTTTTCTGAGATACAGTCTTAATCTGTAAATTCTTCTCCTTCCACATTCTACGAGCTAGAAATTTGAATGTATGCCATCATGCCCAGCTTAATATTCTTTTAAAATATTTTTGAAATAAATTTTATTTATTTATGAGGGAGGGGTAAGTGTGTAGGTACAGCATGTGTGTGGAGGTCAGAGGACAACTTGTGAGTGCTGATGCTCTCCTTCCACTATGTAGGTTCCAGGGATTGAAGTCAGGTCACCAGGCTTGGCAGCCAAGTGCTTTTACATGCTGAGCCATCTCATCAACCTCTCAGCTACTGATTTCCATTAGAGGAAGTTGTCATAAATATACAGTGAAAGGATAGGTTGGGGATATTTAGCATTTACTGGTTTTGTTTTTCCTTGGAAGATTTGAAACCGTGAGGTTTTAGCCAGCAGCATCTTTCCTTCTGTTCTCCCAACTCGTTCTTCTGCCAAATAGCTTCCTTTCTGGCTTCGTTTGACAGGTATGCCATAACCCGACTTTAAGACAGCCTCCTCCTCCAGATTGCTCGTGAGGATCCCTGGACTCCCCCCTGCCCTTTCCTTGTCTATTGTGAAGTGTGCTCAATAGTCATGGGAGTATAGGTGTTTCTTTGGCCTGCCAATTTCATTTTTACAAAGATGTATATCCAAGACAAGAAATCAGTGGGAAAGAATAGTGGAGGGAATAGAACAAAGTAAAGCACACTATGTTCTACATGCTTAAGATCAATAAAAATTAATTAAATTGAAAAGAAAATGAGATGTATAAAGAAAAAATGGTACACTTACACACAATGTTTCTGCTCTATAGAAAAAAATAAAGTCCTATGACTCGTGGCAATGTAGATAGGCCTAGGAGCATATGTCTAAGAAATAAGCCAGGCACAGAAAGACATTGCCACATGACCTCACGCATGCTTTTAATCTAAGGAAATTGAGTTTGTAGAAGTCAAGAGCGGAACCAGAGGCCAGGAGAATAGACAGCAGAGGACAAGAGAAAGGTAAGTTGCAGTCAATTAGAGGTAAGAAGTTCTGGCTTGCATTTTATTGCAGAGTGGTAATTAATTATAAAGAACAAAATTAAACTATACGTTTCAAGTCAGCTAGAAGAAAGAATTATGAAAACTTTTTTTTTTTTTAAATCGCGTGTATGGACTAGAGAGCTGGCTCAGCTGTCACAGGCGAGAGTCACACCAAAACCATGAAGCAGTGTATATCTAAGAAAATGGTTATGTTTACCTCTATTTAAACATTACACAAATACTTTATGTATCGAAGCATCATGTTACTCCATTTATATGTTGATTTTCCTGCTTCATGTAAGTTAAAATAAAATTAATTAGCAAAGTACACCAATAAACAGAGATAATTTTTAGTTGAACAACATAGAGTATGTTAGCAGGGTGAAACTGAAATAAAAGAATTCTCTGTTTTCCGAAACAAACTAAATCTTTCTAAAAAGTGTGGAGCATCATTGGCAATCATTGGCAATCATTGGCATTATTAGTACTTATTGATTATTAACTATTTGAATGATTACATCTTTCCAGAAAAGAACTAAGGATCATTCTTTTAAACAAAAATGGGCTTGGACTGAGAAGTAGAGAAAGGAATATCTTGAATTCAAGGCTTGCTGGGACTACAAAGTAAACTCAAGTCCAGCCTAGACTCCATGGGGCAGATTGTATACCTCCCGTAAACGTGACATTGGGTTTCCTCCATCAGCTCTTCTCTCTGCGTGTGCATGTGCCCTGCACACGTCTAAGAGATGGTGCTGTTTGTAGCATCCTTCATCAGTAGATGTAGTCAACACCTGCTGTTGGCATTCCAAGGCTTCATCCTTACCATGTGGAAAATCACCTAACTGAATGAGGAAGGCAAAAACAAAAGCGGAGAAAACCTCCCCTTCTAGTAAAGAGTGAACACTGCACGGCAAGGCTGTAAATCAGCACGTGCTGTTAGTCACAGGGTACATTTTCACACAATTATGTCTCCAAGTATTCACCCTGTGTAAGAGTTACACAACATTACACTTTCTAGACTGTTCTCCAAGCTGCAGTTTTGATGGATAGTTACTGTCACTGGAAATATTTTACTTAGGAATCCGTATTATGTTGGCTCCAACTACCTTGCATTCTATACAGGCTAGGTGGGCTCTCCTCCTCTGCTCCCCCTGCAAGGGATATGTTACTTGGCCCTCATAACAGTCAAGGTACCTTTCATTGCTCAAGATAGGAATCTGACACTCTCACCTTCACCGCTGCGCCCTCCAAGCCTTTCAAACATGGTAGTTATTAGCCCTTTTTATAACCATGTTGAAAAGGTACATCTGAGTTAGCTATCAGAAGCTGGAGTTGTCCTTAAGTTAAAACTGAACCATGCCTGGTTTTCTTAGATACCACTCATTAAGGTACTGGCTCTCTTTATGTCTTAATCTCTTGTTTCTGACAGATGGCTGGAATGGTAATTAAGCTTATACAAACAAAAAATGAGCACTAAATGTATTTGGCAAGTTGTCTTGACTTTGGTACAGCTGGAATAGGATCTCTCCATAAACAAACCAAGCTTGTGAAGAGGCCAGTCCAGATTCCATGGGAATCTGGTTTGAGAACAGGTTGTCAGACGTATTGGGGGACTTCCAGCTGGCTGTAAGGAACAATTTGATGAACGATATTGTTTTGTCTCATATATGGTACCTCAACACCAGAATTATGAGAAAGTGTCCTTATTAGAAACAAACCAAAAGCCCAACATGCAGCAACAAAGACAAAGAAAGTGCCTCCTCCCAGATAGGCACACTGGCTCCTCAGAGACTCAGAAGATATTGATTAATCATGCCACATGAAATGTGGGTTGTCTTTCATTCATGCCTAAGTATGATCTGCAAAAGCATTCTGTTTATGGTACTGGAATATATTATTTCCTAAGCCTCATACAGTACTTGGAGGTGGAGCTTAGTATTAGTATGACTATTAGGGTAAAGTCCTCATGGTTAAGTGCTGTTGGCTTTAGGAGTGAGAGAGTCCACATGGGCACAGAGCATACATTACCACCAAGATGGGATGTAGTCCAGGGACTATATCAGAGTTTGTGACATGCTGTTTGGACCTTGTCCCTCTAGAACTAGGAGGCCAAACAAGTCTTCTTTATAGAGCACCTTCTCTTGGCTATTTCATTGACGAATGTTAAAGGGTACCGTTAAGTTTAGTGCTTACTAGATATCCTAAACTCCCCATTTTGTTGATTAGAAACCTAATCCCCTAGCAATGACAAGAAATTTGAGGAGATAGTATGAACATCAGAAGGAACAAGATATTAGAGACAAACAACCATAGTTTGCTCTCTACTTACGCCACAGATTAACTGTTCTAGTGCCTATTACGTAACCTCCTGGAAATAAGCCCCTAATCCACAACATGAAACTAGTAATACCTAGTTATCAGGGAGGTTTCAGAACTGAACAAGACAATACAGTTTAGTTGAGTTCCCTGCAAGAGACAGACAGGTAGTATTGCGGCTTGATTTATTAACAATGCAGCATTGCTTACAACGACCTAGTACGTAGTTATGCTCTGTGGCACTGAGTTATGCTCTATGATACTGTCATTATCTTCACCTTCCCGTTCAGCTGTCAATTACAGAAGTCACTCTGAAATCTGTTTTCCCGACTTTCATGAAGTCATATTTTCTTCCCTAATACGGAAACACCACTGAAACCTCAACCTAAGAAAGTGTGAAGCACTCTTGGCACTCGAGTTGTGTGAAATGCAAACTTACAGATAAGAATGTACAAAAAAAAAAATCACACAATCTAAAGGAGCAAATCCAATACCATCAAGTCTTGGGCTTCAACAATGTTTCTTTAGAATATTTTTCAGTTAAGATCTGGACCAAGTATGTATGTTAGTTCTTGGCTTTCTTCTCTAACTTGGCTTCTGTGTACAAGCTGAATGAACATAGAGAAGATGGTTAACTTCAGTGCCCCTCTACAGCAGGAGTCAAGAAAGAAAGAACTGGGGCTGGAGAGCTGGCTCAGCAGATAGAGTACTTGCCGCTCTTCCAGAGGACCTGAGGTCACATCTCAGCACCCACTCAGGGTAGCTTACACTGCCTGTATCTCACTCTGATGGATCCAGTGCCTCTGACCCGCACTGGCATGTGCGCCCACATGCGCGTACCCCTATGCATGTACACATAATTTTTGAAAAAGTTCTTTTAGGGAGAGCACAGGACCACTACCTAAATCAAGAAAAGCAAACTTACAGTGCTATATTTTGATAAGTCAGCAAAACAACAAACCTAAAGCAATCTCTGCTTCCTACTGAAGCTGTTTTGTGGGAATCCATCTTTCCTTTCTTGTCCTTATTGGACACATGAAATAGCACTGCCATGTGCTCAGGTGTACAGGCTTTCCTGATGAGAAAAGGACTACAGAGGATTCTGCCAAGTACAAACCATTCCATAGTCATTTTTACTATGTAAGCAAAAACTGTCAGTGCAAAAGACGAGGAAAGTCCAATGAACAGGAAGAGTAAAGTTATTCATAATCTTACAGTCTGAGATAACTACTGTTCATACTCTGTTTGTAATTTTGACTTTTCCCAAGTACACAAAAATTCATGCACAGGTGAATACACATAATTTTAAAAGGCAAATTATACTGTAATTCTTTACCCCAAAGGAAAAGTAATTGATGTTCCATGTATATTATTTATAATAATTATATTCTGTATTATATTTTTAAAGGACAGATGGTCCCAGACTTAGAGGTTTTTACTTAACACTGATGTAAAAGCAAATGCATTCAGTAGAAACTCTACTTTGAATTTTCAACTTTTTCCATACTAGCAATAAATGATCTGTTTCTGTGTGTGTGTGTGTATGCCACTGCATATGTATGTGCATATGTGCATTTGTATGTAGAAGCAAAAGCACAGCTTTGAATGTCATCCCTCAGTTCTTCTGACACTATCCTCCCCTGCTGTTGAGTCAGGTTCTCTGATTAGAGAACTAGGCTAGGCTGCTAGCCACTGAACCCCAGTAACCTGCTTCCTCAGTCTCCCAAGTGACAGATTTACAAATGTGTGTATCATGCCCATCGCTTTGAGGATCAACTGCACATTCTTGTGTTCAGAGCAAGTGCTTTAGCAACATAGCTATCTCGCTCTCCTCTGATCTGGCACTTTCCCATGATGCTGGACACTAACCATGAAGTTCGCTTCTCAATGGATAACTGATGCTCTGCTGGGATTCTGATCTCTGGAGTTTGGGAGGATAAGTTGATTAAGTGACTCCTTTACTCACAATGTGCTCACCTTGTCATGGTTTAAGCTCTTCTTCATCACAAGCTGGGGAGCAGATGATGTCTCCTGGGACTCCATTATGCAAATGCCATCAGTGATCATTCCATCTGCTGTCAATGGACAGTGTAGCTGCTTCCAATTTTCTTGTTATAAACAATTCCAGTTCTATAAACATCCTTGTTTATACACCTTGGCATACTTGATTAAATATTTCCTTAGACTAAAACTTAAAAACTTCCTAGAAATGGAAGCACCAAATGAGAGCCTGCATGTTTTAAGGCTCACTACTTATTTTGTATAAAGGATATATTTGTAACGTGTTTACATAGATATGTTCGTCTACAGAATCAGTGTACTAAGTGACACTCTCAGCAGCAGTTAGCAAGGAGTCTCTGTGTTCCTTTGATTATGACTTCCAAAAAGAAAAGTCCAACGGGACAAAGAGACCCTCCCACTGCTGCCACATTACAAATGACAAGGAAACAAGAAATGACTCCTAGTTAACACATGGGTAGAGTAAGAACCTATATGCACTGTCATATCATAGGCCAGCAGAGGAAGCATCATCCAGAAGTAATAAAGCAGATGAGAATTTCTGAACCCTTTATTAGTCAGCTTTGCTTGTTACTATGACAAATGCCTACATGAAGCGACTTAAGGCAGGCCAGGCCTATTCCAGTTCACAATTCAACAGCAATAGTTTATCAATAGACAGGGAGGCCTTCATGATAGAAGAACATGGAGCAGTTCTGCCCATGGCTTATTCACATCTTACCATAAAACAGAGAGAACTTACCAGAATGGTTTAGTTCATATCCCCTTGAAAGGTCTCCAGTGACCTGCTTCCTTCTATGGAGCCCCACTGCCTAAACAGTGTACAGTCTCCTGAAACATCATCCCCACCCAGGGACCAGCATTTAAACATGTGAGCCTGTGGGGACACATCTCACACTCACATCACTGCACTGGGAAGGACAAAAGGTCTGATTTGAGTATCTGACCAGCCTTTCAAAATGGGCAGAAACAAAAAAGACCTTTTCTGGATGAGTATGGTGGCGCACACCCAGCACTTGGGAGGCAGAGGCAGATGGATCTCTGGGTTTAAAGCCAGCCTTGTCTCCAAAGTGAGTTCCAGGACAACCAGGGCTACACAGAAAAATCCTGTATTGGAAAACCAAAATATAAAAGAACCTTTTTTGTTCTCCTCTGGGATTGAAGGAGATTTGAAAACAGAAAGGGACTCATAACAAAGCAGAATCAAAGCTGCTCTGAATTTTATATCTATCTATCTATCTATCTATCTATCTATCTATCTATCTATCTATCTGTACAAGCTTATGATTTTAGAATCAAGTAGTAACACGCTTAAGAGGCAACATAAAACAAAATAAATACCCTCTCTCTCTCATACTGTGGGCTGGTAAGGATCATACACTATCATAGGCCTTAAAGCCGAGAGGCAGGACTACTGTGGACTGAAGCATGGGGAACACAAAGGAATGCAAAGCAAGGGTGGGGAATGAATGTCTGTCTGCTGCAGGGTGGTCACAAAAGATGCCTACTTCATTACTGTAAACACAGTAGCCCAAGGCTGCTGCCCCGTGGAAACCTTTTTAATTCTATCAAAGATTTGCTTCCTGATATAGAAACAGAGGTACATTGAGATTTAATACTTTGCCCAAGAGAATACAAGCAATAAAGGGAGACCTAAATTCAAACTCATTGACCCTGGCTCTAAAATCAACACTTGTAGCTACTTGAATGCTCTCCTTCTCTCCGTGGCTGAATTACAAAACCAGTGTAGTACGGATGGAAGGCACAGAAATTCAGATTCAAGTCTAGAAGCCAGGCTCAGGCAGTGGATGTGGCAAAGTCAGGTTATTGTATTTATCTTCCCCCAATCCAACCAAATAAGCAGAAAACAGACAGGATGATTTAATCTCTTCTGTTTCTGTGATAAAATATTCTTACAGAAACATCTTCAGGGAGAAAGGGTTGTTCTGGCTCCAGAAGGGTGGAGTGGGCCATTGTGGAAGGAAGGCACAGTGGCAGGACAAGAGCACTGATCACATTGAGTTTATGCACAAGAACCAGACATAGTAGGAAGTAGAATGAGCTTATAAAACTTCCAAGCCAGTAAGGTGCATCCTCCAGCAAGTCTCCACCTCCTGCAGGCTCCACAAGCTTCCTAAGCAGGGCCATGATCTCAGGACCAAGCATGCAAAACCTCAGTTTCCCTAATCCCCAAATAGGGATCTAAGAGTCTCACCTTTCTATTACAAGCTGTAAACCACATGTTTACTGTTCTTAGCTGAACAAGAATGAGGCTCCAATGGATGACTGATAAGAAAGTGCTTTGCAAGATGCTTTGTTCTTAGAGGGCATTCTCCACAGTCCCCTGAAAGATGGTACCAAAAGGACAATGTAACTCATAGATCTGTCTCTGCTTAGGGCTGACAGATGCAGGATGAGTTCTGAAGAGAATGTTTCCTCTAAAACTCCCTAGAGCTACGTGTTCTCTTCCTTAGTAATGCTGTTGTGGATTTGGTCTAATACTACTTACGTTAATTTGGTCCTCCAAATTATATGGGAATCCACAGGTCTGCATGTAAGATGCTGAGGGACCTTGCTCCCAGTTGGTTTTGGTTGGTAAATAAAGTTGCCGGTGGCCAATGGTTGGGCAAGAAGACAGAGGTGGGACTTTTAGGATGCCTGGGCAATGGACTGAGAGTGAGAGAAAAAGAGAGAACCATCATGCCAGGAGAGGAGTAAAGACCAGGCCTGAGAAGTGCAGGACAGAGAGACAGCTAATACGTAAGAGCCAGGGAAGAGCTCTCCCCACCATCGGTCTAGGGCAATAATGATGGAATATAGATTTTAGTAAGTAATAACTCAGGAATATGGGGGGGGGGTGTTAGCCACATGGAGGTTTGGGAGTGGTTCAGCCATTGAGCTGTTTAAGGCATATTAAAATACAAGGCTGTGTGAGTGTGTGTGTGTGTGTGTGTGTGTGTGCATGTGTGTGTGTGTCTTTCATTCAGAAACTCAGAATATTGCATCAGGCAGCAAGGACTGTCCACTGCAGCCACCAACCTCTGTCACAAGTTGGCCTCTAACCTTTCTTAAATTATTAACAAAAGTTTTAAATGTGTTTTCAACACTCAAGGCTTCTGCCTTCTTCCTCAATACTGTGGCCTTCTGGGTCTCTCTCCTCTCCTCTCCTTCCCTCTCTCTCCCTCTCTCTCTCTCTCTCTCTCTCTCTCTCTCTCTCTCTCCCCTGTACTCTGTTTCTGTTTCAAGTACTGTAGAGCCCAGGGAGATGTGGAAGACATAGAGTCAGTAGTTACTCAATAATTTGATAAGAGCACAGAGTAGGACAAGACTGACCAGGCATTGAGATTCCGAGAGCAATACTGTCTTAAAGTTGCATACTAAAGCCAGGGATGTTTGCACATCTGTAATTCCAGCACTCAGAAGCCCAAGGCAGGAAGATCATAGGTTCTGAGACAGCCTGACTTACATAGTGAGACACTGTCTCAACAAATAAAAGAGTGTGGCTGAGAAGATGGCTCAGTTGTTTAAAACACATGATGCTTTTTTAGAAGACCTGGGTTCTGTTCCCAGCATCTACTAGGCAGCTCACAACCACCTCTAACTCCAGTTCCAGAGGATTTTACAGCCTTTGTGGGTACCAGACATATACATGGTGCATATAAATACATGCAGGCAAAACACCCATACACACAAAATAAATCTACAGGAAAAAAAGAAAGGAGAAGGAAAAGGAGGAAGTGGAAGAAGAGAAGTAGGAGGAAGAGGTCAGAGTTGAACTGGGCATGAAAGAACAGGAGTACTCCCAGCAGTGGAGCAAGAAAACATTGATCCTTTGAGGTAACACTATTGAGTGAGAGTTTTGAGCATCAAAGTCACCTGAAGACCATGTATGGGGTACCAGCAGACAAAGAACAAACAAACCCACTCCTCTAAAGGGACGACTCCCTTCTCAGAATACTTAGTGACTGATGAGCTTCCGTGCTGCTTCTCCACATGTCCCAAACATTTGTCGCTCTTGAGCCATGGGAACTTCTGCTTTGGGACAACTGTGAAAGCCCAAAATTCAGTTTCCTTACTGGTTAATGATCGATCATTTCTTACGATTAGAGCAGGTTTTCATGGCATCGAGCAATGCTGACCAAAGGCTACCTGTTACTGTTAAGTGAGCCGACACACTGAGGTTTTTCCAATATTTATGCAGGAGCTACAACTCTATCGTGCATATGACTCTGATGATCAGCTGAAGGGAAGCCACAGTCTACTGGCCAGAACCAAACAGGAAGCAGTTGTGTTGCTCCCAATAGCCAGAGCCTGCTGAGGAATTCAGACATGCCCACTCATTTCCTATCACATATTGTAAGCACAGAGAGTAATTCAAGCAAACAGTGGAGGAACTCCTCATCAGAAATGTACAGAAAGGGGACAAAGGTAAATAAAAAAAACCTTTCTCATGAGATGACACATACCCACTTTGTGTGACAGAAAACACAATTCTAAACTTGTTCCTACAGAAGCCAATATCCTATCACCTAGGAGTGTCTAAAGGGTGGGTCAGTTGAAACTCTTTAGAGAAAGTACTTTCCAGAAGACTGTTCAGGAATGAGGTTTGCCCTCTATCTTCCCAGCCTTCTCATTTAACAGCAGGCTGTTTACTTTTTTAAAAAGACAACAACATCCAAGATTTAGTTAGAAATAACTATTAAAAGTGTATTAATATTTTATTCCAGTGTCCATTGAGCCTGTTATTTTTAATTGACAGGCAGCATTCACTCCTGAAGATAATGGGAGGAAGCTGAGTGGTGGTGGTGCAGATCTTTAATCCGAGTCCTCAGGTGGCAAAGGCAGGCAGAACCCTGAGTTCAAGGACAACCTGGTCTAGAGCCAGGACAGCCTAGGCTACACAGAAAAACTCTGGAAAAACCAAAAATCAAAATCAAACAAAACAGAAAGATACTGGGAGGAGGCTGAAGACTCACGTTTCCTCTCACAATAAACAGAACTCTCGAATAAAAAATTTGGAATTTGTTCACATTTACAATTTGTTCCACTAATAGCACCATAATAGGAATGACCTGGACACACTGGGTGCTTTTCCTCAGTCAGTAGTGAGGCAGTACTATATTCAGTTCAGGACCTAGAACCTGACATGCATAACAAGTTTTCAGTGTGCAATAAATTTTTCTAAGCACAGGAGACATTGTGCTTACGAAAGGTGTCACTCGCTGTGAGTCTAGTTTACCACTGGCAATCATCACATAAACTGCCTGAGAGACCTCGGAACTCTCCACAAGGTCATCACCAGCCTGATGAATAATGTTTGAAATAAAAGGAAAAGGGACAAATCGTTGCCCAGATGAGGATTTACAGAATTGACTTGTTCCCCTGGAAGGAGGCACTAGTACAGATCTTGTTACATGGGACTTTGGAAATGACCAGCAGCCTGAGGAAGCAAGGCTCACCAGTGTTGCTCCATCTACATGTTTGCTTACACTTTCTGAGAATAATACACACTGGTGAACTCAATCACTCCTTGTCACTAACTACTGAAAGTGGCTGAATGCAAGCACATGACCAGAGAGCATCTGCAGAGAAACAAGTAGACATTTTCATGGCCATAAAAAGATGTCTTTGGACAATTATTTAAGGTAGCATGAGTTTTAAATAAAACTATATTCAAGAGTTTTGCATTTGGATTTTGAAAAGATGGTTCAGTGGGCAAGAGTGTTTCTGTGCAGATGTGAGGACCTGGATCCCCCAGAACCGATGTAAAAAGCTGGGGTTGACTACATATGTGCCCACATGATCACATGCTTGTAACTCTAGTACTATTGAGGGCAGAAACAGAAGGATCAGTGGTGTTTGGTGGCTAACTTAAAAATAGCAGATCCCGGGGGGTCAGTGAGAGGCTCTGACTCCAGGTGGTAAGGCAGAAGGTGACAGAGCAGGACACCTGACATCTGCTCACTAGAGAAAGTTAGCTGTGATTATACTAATACTTAGTGTCCTCAAGTCTTGGAGAAGATGACTGTATTTATACACAGTAGTAAAGAGGTGAGGCAATGTGGGTCTGGAATAACTGCTGGGGAAGGAAGGTGGAGGAAGTGCAAGCACAGGTTCAGGTCAGTCAACCTGAACTAGTCCCTGCATCTACCCAGGGAGGTCTCCCTTTACAGAGTGTGGAAGTTTCTAGAATCCCCTCAGGAATATGAGTAAGATTTTTGTGATATCATTAGCCTTTCCTGTGATGGGATAAGAGACTATGGATCAATATTCTTAGTGTCCTGAAGGAAAAAAGCTGCACCTGATAAGTGCTCAGGAAATATTTGCTATTGCATTTATGTTGTAAATCGCAGGACGTTAAGAACTTAGGAATGGAAAGTGGATATATGCCATGAATCTATTAATAAGTACAAAATAACATGCCTCAGGTCTGTAAGAACTCAGGGGGAGCCTAGAATGTAAATGATAGATTTTATAATTCCTTTTCCTTCCATTTTAACTTCAAATTCCTATGAGACAGAGGAAATGTAGGAATATTGTGAGCTTTTTCTGTATTCCTCTGAATGAATTAAAAGGTGTTGACTAAGACAGGCAGAGACCGTAGAACTTGCTCAAGTTCGAATGATGCGTCCCAGAACTCGCAGGCTGGGATCTGTCTACACCCACTTTCTCAAATGCTTACTCTAGCACTGCAGATCCTGTGACCTTAGCTGGAAACAGCAGACTGCATAGCATTTTAGCAAGCTCGTAAGCAAAAATAACCTAAGTTGGCTTGGAAAGGAAGCACTGCCAGCCCCCTGGAACTGATACTGATGCAATCCAAGTGTGGATGCTAAGGACCGTGTGAACTGTTTTTCTCATTTCTCAATAACAGCTTTGTCCAAAGGTTCACGTACACATTGCTCCTGGAATGTGTCATAAACATGGTTATTCTCTGTGAGGTAATCATCAACTGTGCTACTGACATGGTGGGCCACATGAAGAATGCAACAGTTTCTGAAAGGAACACCCAGCCATACCGATGGATTTTCAGTAAGTATGTGTACGATATGGGAGACGGTCTGTACGGCTATCATTAGTGGTGCAAACCACAAGTCAAGGGGAACAATGCTCTCATAGACTCCAGAGTTGTTTTGTTCTTGCCCAGGGAAATGGCATCTTTGTGTTGGTAGCTTCCAGGGTGTTTGCCTCTCCTACGGGTGATTTTACCTGGTTCTGTGGATGGTTTGATCAGACTACAAGTTTGCAACTGTGGCTGGCTGAATGAGACACAGTGCAGAGGGTGCTGTTTACACTTATTCAGTGTGAATATCGCCCTTGCATTGTAAATTATTAGAGCCTATTGCATGATCATCCACACAAGCAACTGTGTGACAAGATGGCAGTGCCATGGGATGAAGAAGAGCTACTCCATGTGCACAAGGCAACAGAGAGAGAAAGAAGCAGTCCGTTGGTGGCTGTACCACGGCCATCTAAACTTCATTCATTTTGGCAGCATTTGTCACATCAGCTTGATGAGTTCATTATTGCTGCTGACCACTGTGTTGACCACTCTTGATTGTCAGCTTGACAAGAATCAAAATCACCATGGAAATAATCTTGGGGCAAATTTGTGAGGAATTCTCACAGTCAAGTGAGATCAAGTCGGTTGAGGTGGGAGGGCTCACCCATGACTGACATCATTCCATGGGCTGTGGTCCTGGACTATCTTTAAAAAAGGGGGTAGGGTTGGCACTGGCATTCGTTTTTTCTGTTTCCTGACTGCGAATACCACGTGACCAGCTGCCTCATGGTCCTACCTCTGTGCCTTGCCTACCATGGTGACTATGCCCTCAAATTGGGAGACAAAATAAGTCCTTCCTCAGTCACAGCATGGGACAAGTAGCTAATGCATCGGCAATAGAGACTGTTGTCATAACAATCCATAAAATGTGACCAGGTGAACAGAGAAAGCTGGCACGGCAGCCTACATTTGTGCTCTCAGCTATACTGGGGAATCTGGCTGTGAGGGCCAGTTGTCCTGTCGTAGATAAAGCACAGCCTGTTAAGACAAAGGTTCTATAGGAAGAAAGTAGAGGAGGGGCACCATCAGTGTTAGTGTATACAGGCTGCTCTAGGCTGCTCTCAGTAAGGAGTATACAGAGGGGTAAGCTCTGCAAAATCTGCCATTTATTGACACTGACATAGAATGTAATGTCTGAACCCAGTCTGGTGGGAAAAGCAGGCTTTCCATACTTCCACTGGGCCAGTCTGTGACAGTAAGCAGAACGACGCTGTCCACCACAACTCCAACAGTCAAATTCCAACCAGGTCTTTATTTTTGTGGCTATATAATCCATATTGTGCGATGGAGGGGAAGGGCTGGGGATAAGGAGAAGAGAAAGGCCTTGGTGTCGGACTCCCCAGGCTCTGGGAAGAGAGTAGGGACTGTCTATGATCCAATTGGAGTTGCTGTGCCCCTTGAATTTCAGAGAACCTTTGAAAGGTTAGTGGGGGAAAAGACAGAGCTTATCTGACAGTTTTCTTCTCTAGGCAGAGAATATGTAAATGCCAATACAGTATTCAAGCTCCCTTGTCAGATCTGCTATAGAATTAGGATAAAAGGGCGTGAAGAGTGGGATCTGGCACTAACTTCAGTGAGCTGAACTTAATTTTCTACTTAGGGAGGCAACACATAATAGTCATTGTTTAACATCATTCCACTTGAGCCTCAGAAATCTCCACAAAAGAAACCTTATGTGGAATTTATGCTCTCCACTTCTGCCAAAGTTCTAAAACGGCTGAGCATGGCTTTGGTGATCAGTGGCATTGTCTGCTTGTCTGATGGCTCTGCTCATCACCTGAACACATGAGAGGCACTGAGAACCTAGTCAGAGAGAGACCCAGACAAATCACAGTGGCGATATCTGGCAATACTAGAATCCAGGCTCATCACCTGAACATGTGAGAGGCACTGAGAACCTAGTCAGAGAGAGACCCAGACAAATCACGGTGGCAATACTAGAATCCAGGAAGGAGTAGACATACCCTTGGGCCAATCCATAAGAGACAACTAAGCTGAAAAAAAAAATACTTAGCGAGTTGAGGTTGGGGACACAACACAGGAAACAGATACCCACGGAATAAAAGTTAGGACATAATAGTTCTAAAATGGAATCTTCCACTGTCCAGATCAGTGAATTCGGGGGCAGCTCACTCCTTCATTGTGAGCTCTGTACTTCTATTTTACAAAAAGAAGTTGGCGGGTTTAAAGGAGTGTGGATTTTAACACTTGCAGAATGTAGAGACTTGGGCTATTAAGCAGCTGTAGCTAAGACACAGGTGCAGCTGCAGGGAGTTGACGGTTTCAGGAGGATGGGAAAGGTTGACAAATTTCCAACTTCTTAAAGAGAAACTAGAAATAGGGACTTTTTTTTTTTTGTAAAGCTTAAATGTTCAAAACGAATTGGGTTCCTAAAGCACTCAATTGCCCAAATAAACAAACAAAAGTCTGTTGCTGTACTGTGACCTTGGGTTTGTGTTTGCTCCTCCAGGCACTCAGCAAAGTCTTTAATTAATTTCTAAAGTCTATGTCCATCTTTGAAGAGAAATTTAAAGGAACTGTTCGACAAACGACTTTTCCTCCTATCTAGGATCTGTTTCTTCCTTTGCAGAATGTTTGGGGATGAACTCCCATGCATTGGCCTTCCGCCTTGCAGACACAAGCTTCCTCCCCTCTTCTGCTGAAGCTACGCACCAAGGCCATCTGGCTTCTCCAGACCACAAGCTCAGAAGGCTTGCAGGCCTTGACTGCATTCCTCACCGAGGTGGAGCACTCGAACTGTTAAAACATCACATTTTGTAAGCCAGTCTCTCCAGTTCCCACCTGTTTCTAATCCCCTTCCCCACTAGATTCTGTTTCCTCCTTTACTTCTGCTCCCCACACATGGGTGTTCCCTGAGGCCTAGTTCCCAGCCCTCGTTGTTTTGTTTTTTTGTTTTTAAAATTAATCATTCCATTGTTTACATCTCAAATGATATCCCACTTCCCGGTTACCCCCTCTATCAACCCCCCATCCCATGATATCCCACTTCCCGGTTACTCCCTCTACCAACCCCCATCCCATGATATCCCACTTCCTGGTTACTCCCTCTACCAACCCCCTATCCCAAGATATCCCACTTCCGGGTTACCCCTCCGCCATCCCTCCATCCTACATCTGCCCTCCCCACTTCCCTTTGCCTCTATGAGGGTGCTCCACCACCACCCACACTCTCCCGCCCACGGTTCCAGCATCCCCTACCCTGGGGCTTGAAAGCTCTCTGGGACCAAGGGCCTCCCTTCTCATTGTTGTCGGGCAAGGCCATCCTCGGCTACATGTGTATCTGGAGCCAAAGATTGCTTGGTTGGTGGTCTAGTCTCTGGGAGAACTGGGTAGTTAGGCCAGCCTATGTTGTTCTTCCAATGGGATTGCAATTTCCTTCTGCTCCTCCAGTCCTTCTGCCAGCTCCCTCACCTGGTTCCCTGAGTTCAGCCTGAGGGTAGGCTCCAAACATCTGCCTCTGCATTGGTCCTCTCACCCTCTCAGAGAGTGCATCCGGAAAAGCTGCAGACACCCCTAGATTCACTTACATGCAGAAACAGCACCTAATCCATTTCTTACGCTCGCGCCCTTGGACATCACCACTGCAACTAACCTAGACTACCCACAGCTCTGACACGCTCCTGATTTTGAAATTATTTTCCCAGCATTCCTTCATGTATCCCGAATTAAAGTCGTATTTATCTTTTCCTCGCCTCCTTTTCCACCTAGGCATGATATTGGGAACGTTCACGGATCGTCTTTTGACTGAACCAATCTAATCAGCACTCCCCAAATTCCATGTTTCATCTGTGCTTAGAATATCCTTCCCATAACCTCATGTGTTCAGATCCTACCACGATCCAATTTGCATCTCCCAAGGAAATTTTCTGAATTCCTAGGCATGGTCTTATCTGCATGATATTTTTTACGAGGCATCACAAAGCATCTCAGGGTTGAGCTTGTAAGAGCTTTACTGTATGGCCTTTAATACATAGGTCTGTGATTACTCTTGTATGCATGTAGCGTGAAGAAGGGGACCAGTTTCTTGGCAGGATTTCCCTAGGTGTTTGATGTCTGCCTTTCTCCACTATTCTCCAGTACCAGCTTTGTTCCGGATCAAGCATTTCTGACGTCAGAGCTGTGTCTGAGTATTTCCCACCCACTAGAAATGTCTTCCAGCTTTTTTTTCTTATTGACAATGTACAACAGTTTGCACGTCCACACGTACGTTTCCAGTCAGCTTGTCAAGTTCCTATCTCTTGAAAGTTTCACTTCAGTTTTTGATTAATTTTAAATCACTGAATTTTAAACTAAGCCTTTCACCTTGTGATGCTTGTTTTCTGGCTTGATAAAGCTTCCTTTTGTCCATCTGAGACTTAAAAATTGCTTTCTTTTTAAATGTCTGAAGATAAAATCTTGAATATTGATCTAAAAGTTCTTTTAATACCAGAATTGAATGGTTATACTTGTCCTTTACTCATTGGTAAGTTGCAGTCTTAGTTTTTCAACATTTATATTTTACATTCTTTTTCTTCCAAATATCTTCACATTTACCTTAAGAGTTCTTTTCCTCATCAGTTATTTAAAACTATACACTTTTCTGTTTTTGTTTTTTTCATATTTTTATTGATTATTTGGGAATTTCACATCATGAACCCTGACCACACTCACCTCTCAGCCCTCCTAGCTCCGCCTTCTTTGTGACACTCCTCCCCCTAAAAGAAGGAAAAATGTCCAAACTGTGTTGCCCATGTATTCGATAGAACATGTTCAAATTCCCAGTGGCCAGACCCCCACCAGAAGCCATCAGTTGTGGGTAGCTACATTTCATAATTTTAAAAAGTTATCTTTGAAGGCTGTTTGTCTAGGTTATTACTTTTAGGGAGTGCAAAACTGTGTAGTTTAATCATTTAGTTTTGATTAGTATCTTTCTGTTACTGATTTTCTAGTTTCAGTGGTGGAAATTAAACTGGAAAACATGCTCAGTAAAACTTTAGTTTCTTGGAAACACTTTGTAAAATTTAGGTTCTTTGAAACTCACTGAGTTGGCTTACTGGATCAGAATATGGTCAACTTGAATGAACATGGATTGTCAGTTAAGTTGAACTGACTGAAGTGTTACTACATCTGTATTTTTTTTGTTGTTGTTGTTTTCGAGACAGGGTTTCTCTGTGTAGCCCTGGCTGTCCTGGAACTCACTCTGTAAACCAGGCTAGCCTCGAACTCTCGAACTCAGAAATCCGCCTGCCTCTGTCTCCCAAGTGCTGGGATTAAAGGAGTACGCCACCACCGCCCGGCACTACATCTGTATTTTTAATGACTTTTTCTGCAATTGTTACATGAATTACTAAGAATATCAATGTTGTCAGGTACAATTGGACTTTCTGGGTTCTGTCCTGTTGCCAGTTCTTACTAACTAGGACAAAAGGTTTAATAGAGTCATACACAACCGCAAAGATATTATAATACTACCCAATATACAAGAATCATGACATAATCGGTACTGGGTAAATATAGCTTATTCTTGAGCTTAAACAAAGATTAGATATTTAAAACAATACAAAAATATCTATTTAAGCTAGACTCATCAATTAAGTAATAGCACATTTGTGATTTTGTATGGACCCCAAATAACATGGTTTAAAATAGATTCATGGTTGAGTCTCTCTCCCTTGAAAACAGAATAAAACTAGCTTGCTTTTAAAAAAGAATTTATCTGAGCTGTCAGTTTTGTACTTGAAACTTCTTACACTTAAAAATCTGATGTCCATGGGCTGGAAGGCTCAGTAGTTAAGGACACTTGCTGCATGTATATGAGGGCAGGAATTCCTGTGTCAGCATCTGTGGAAAAGCCAGATGTGGCCCCACCTTGCCTGGGGGTGGAGGCAGAAGGAGCATGGGGGCTTGGTGGCTGCAAGACTAGAAGAAAAACATGAGCTATAGATGTAGCAAGAGATCCTGCCTCAGAGGAACAGAGTCGGCAGTGAAAGAGGAGGCATCTGAGCCCTTCCAGACACAGTGCAAGTGCATATACCACACACATATACACCTCAAATATACACATACACACAATATACTTATATAACATAAGCATGTGTAGTGACTATTCCTTTTGACAGATTTCTGTATGACTTTAGTAACAAACACTGTCTTGACACACTGCACTTTTATTTATGTATTCAACAGAAGCATAACTGAGTGCCTACTAGAACCACAGACAGAGAGCTAGCATTGGAAGGCACGGTCTGCATCTTTAATGAGCTGACAGGCTCTGTGAGGCATAGACTATGGGACACTGTGTGATCTTTTCTAGCCACCAGCAGCAGCAAAAGAACCAAACAGATGAGTCTGCATCAGCACAACATAACAACAAAAAATGAAAGAATATTTAACTGTTGGCAACTTTGCAGGGCAAGAGTATCATGTCTGAGACAGACCCCCTGGAGATGCGGAGAGGTGGCAGGTTACACTTCCTCCCACAGGAACATGGAAAGATGTAAGAGTTGAGAAGTAGTAAAAATTCAACCACAACAGTTGAATTGTCATGCCCCAAACTCTGGGCCTCATTCCCCTCTGCCACAGGAGGCATTCCTCATCACTGCCAGGAGGGACGAATGGCTGTCTGTGGTGCCTACTATCAAGCCAAAGTGCATGCTGGCCTCCAGGGTTCTTGGTATTGTGGCTGCTCTCAGCTCTTCTCTCCCTGGCTTTATCCTGAACCTCCAGCTCATGCTTCTGCCCCCAGTCTCTCATTCCTATATAATCTGACATTTCAGCCGTGCACTTCCTTGGTCCTCTCTCTGATCTCCCTCCTTGGGTCCCCTCTCCCTTGGTTCTCTCTTAGCCATCTCTCCCTCTCCCTCTCCTTCTCCCTGTCCTCCCTCTCCCTTTGCCTTTCCCTCTCCCCATCCTTCTCCTCCCCCCTCTCCCTCCCTTTACCTCTCCCTCTCCTCCTCCCCATTCCCTCTCCCTCCCCTTCTTCCTCCCCCTCTCCCTTTACCTCCCTTCTCATGGCTAAGTCCATGGCCCTGTTTAATCTTCTACTTTCTCTGCTCTGGACTCTTGCAGTTGCCCCGGCTGTGCTCTCCCACACATCTACAGTAGAAGCCTTCCCCTCAACTATACTTGGGCAGTCAGTAATGCCCTCAGTTTATACATCTGATGCCTAAACCCTCAGTTGGTACATAAATGTCTGTGATAAATGAGGACAACTTTAGAGCTTGACACGACTAAAATCTACTTGAGTCAGGAAGAAGTTAAAGGGAAATGTCAAACAAACGGATCAGACTCTTACTGTATCCTGAGTCACAACTCAAACTGTCACCTAAGGGCAGACACAGTAAAGGAGCAATGGTGGGAACAACCACAGATGCCGAGGAGGCATGAAATACATTGAGGATTTACTCAGAACACTGAAAAAATCCAAAAGCCCTTTGTCCTGAAAGGCTGAGCAATCTCATGAGTGATTAGAATTCAGAAGCCTTTGAGGAAACCAGATTTAAAAGACCATCTAACTAAAGTGAGATATGCTGAGAGATTTCACAAAAGAAAGGCGGAGGTTTGCCATTTGAGGAGGCTGGCCAGATTAGGTCTGCTATCTTCCCAATACCCAGCAAGTTACTTCCTGCAAGAAGACATTGCACTTTAAGGGGCTTCTGTTTTGTTTTTAGATTTCTTGTATGTGCATATGTGTAGTGTGTGTGTGTGTGTGTGTGTGTGTGTGTGTAGGCCAGAGGTTGATGTCTTCCTCCCTATCTCTACCCCCTCTATGTAGGAGCGTCTCTTACTTGAACTTGGAGTTCACAAATTCAGTTAGTCTACCAGCTGGACCAGGGGATCCCCTATCTTTGGTCTCTAACAGGGAGATTATAGATGGGTCTCCATTCACTCAGCATTTACAGATGTACTAGGGATCTGAGTCCAAGATTACATACACCTGCATGAAAGGATTTTACCCAATGAGCAATCTTCTAAGTCTTCTCGTCTCTGAGCTTTAAAAACCAGATATTAAAATAACATTTTTAAAAATGGGTCTCTTGTTTATTGTTTCATCTCCAAGATAATGCTTCTTTGAAGCAAAGAGCACTTATTGTATGGTGTTCATAGAGGCCAACATGGATATCTACACTCTAAATCCTGATGAATATGAAGCTTTCATGTTCACGATGGACAAAAAGCACATTGCAGGCCATTACCCTGATGTGACTCTCACACAAATGTGCATCCCTCATCACCATGGCTGCTAAGAATATAGAAAAACAATCAAGAGCATTTTCTGAGAATGTGTTTGATAGCACTATCATATCGACAAATCTCTGGTGTCAACTTAAAGTTAAATCTGGGGTACAAAGCTGACAACTTGTCTGAGGACAACTTAACATTCATTCCAAAATACTGAGTTCTTCTGTCAGTCACTCTTTCAGGTTTTGGGGATACAATGATAAACAAAATTCCATCATTAAAAATAAAAACAAAAACATATCCACAAAGACCATAGTTGATTCCACAGGGAAAGGGGTCTAAGAATAGTAACACATATTAGGGATTTGCAAACAGTGTAGCTTTCTCCTTAGAGCTTTGTGTATCAATGGTAATGTAATTCAGTTACAAACCCTGGTGTACTGTGTGGAATATATAACCATCAACCTTGGCTCTGCAGGAATATCTGGATGGACATAGAATCTCTTGCTATGACTGGCAAACAGGCAATGGAGAATTAGAAAGATTAAAACCTGACTTTTAAATGACCCCAGCTTGGCCTTTGGCTCGGTTAGTAAGTTAATTTGCCTTCAATCCATCATAACAGTGAAAAAGAACTCAATTGCTGCTCCTAGAAATGTAAACTGAGATATTTGTAGGCCATCAGAGTAGGTCACTGAGGCCATCGTGTATGGTTGAGGAGCACTGCATGTGCAGAAATCTTTGTCTGATGAGTGAATGAATGTTCTGCAATGATGATATGTTATGATAGTGGAAATATAAGAAAACAAGATTGCATAAAATTCTGAATGGCCTCCAATTTTAAAAATGAGATTTCTAAGGTTACTATAGACCTTCAAGTCTTTTGCTACGTGTCCTTGCCTCTGATCTACAGACCACCAGGAAGATACCAGAGTGTTCAGGAGGATGAGCAGAGAAAATGAGAGAATCTTCGACAACCAAAACGTCTACTGTCTGAGCTCTAATTCGAGGAAGATCAGTTTAGGCATTCAGGTAACTTAAGTTCATAATTGCGTGCATTTTGGAACTTGTGCACAATAAGGTAGCATTGACTTCGGTAGGAATTGAATTGTATCGGTATCGTCTCTCTACTCTAGAGCTAGAAAGATGGCTTTGTGGGTAAAAGTGCACGTGCACAAGTATAAGAACCTGTGTTTGAATCTCCAGAATCCACGTAAAAACCAAATGTGTGTCACAACTGGGGTAACTGTAATTCCAACTCTCCTACCAAGCAATGGGAGGCAGAGACAACCCACCCAAGTGGTACACAGCAGGAAAACAATATCCCAGACAAGATGAGATGTGAAGACTGACACCTGGGATCGACCTCTGTCCTGCACACGGATGCCATGGTATGTGCCAGCCAGCATCATTTACACACATGATGCATGCTCACACACACATTGCATACATTCATACCTATGCAAGAATACATGTATACACACAGAGAGAAATACACACACACAGACACACACACAGACACACACACACACACACACAGAGAGAGAGAGAGAGAGAGAGAGAGAGAGAGAGAGAGAGTTTACTAATTAAAAAAAAAAAACCTTACTAGACACTATGTAACTTTATGTAAACTGGAAATACGACTGGGTTATCAAAGTCTGTCCGGAAATTCAAAACAAGACTTTCTTTCCCTGAAACAGGGCTGAATCAAAACTGTTCTGAATGCAAAGAAGGATTTGGGGTAGAGGAACAGAACACACACAGTGAAGACGATCCTCTGGCAACTGTGACCATACACTGAGTTTACCGACAGCCACCAGCCCACCGACTCCACTTCTCCAGCCTCAATCAGGTCTCAGTCCAGAGCCAAATCATTGCTGTTCTCATTCTGCAAAGCTGAATTTAAAGAAAAGGATTTAAAGAAAGTCCAGGGAATAATCCTCAATCAGGCATGACACAGTGGGTCAATTTCACTGAGACCCAAAGCTGTTCATTCTTTCTTACTTAGAGGCATATAAGCAGTTTTCAGACAGCATTAAACCTAGATACATTTTATCAGTCTGATGGCTAAATCAGGTAAGAATAACGTTGTTTACCATGCCATTGCCACTCTCTCCACATAAGAGCACAGGCCAAAAAATTCAGGAGTCAGCCAGCAGCAAAGCTAGTCTAAACAATCTCCCCTGGAACATAGATCCCTTCCACAAATAAAATGAATACTAAGATGTTACAAAGGCTTTCCTTTTTCATAAGACCTTTTGTACAATTTGGGTCTGAATAGTATTTAATTTTGCAGTTGAAAATACCACTGAAATCTACCAGCATATTTTCAACTTTAAAATAGGAAATTCTGACCCAAGTATTGTTAGGTGGCTGCCTTGAAGTAGCTGAATTATTTAAAATAGCCTTAGCATAGTCTTTCGTGAAGTATGCATACTTTTGCAAGTTTAATGCATTTATTTATAAGTTAACATTTTAAAAGTTTGTGTGTGTGTGTGTGTGTGTGTGTGCATGTGAAATGCATTCATCTCTAAATATTTATGAGTGTACTTCACCATTAAGCAAGACCATGAAAAACATTGTAAATGCAGTGAATAGTTTTAAATGAGAATAGAAGACTCTTGATATCCTAATTCTTGACTGCAGTTCAAAGATTTGTTGGTTTGGGGTCCACATTTCCAACTAAAGAAAGCTTTATGTCGTTAGTCAGCATAGTGCATCTCACTGAAGGATGTTAGGGAACATGCGATACACAGAAGTGGGTAGACAAGCTAAGAAGGACAGGAATCCTAGGATTCTTGGCAAGGCCAAACTTGGTCAAGGTCTTGGTTCAAATGCCCAGTTATTCAGGATTCTGATTCTTGAGCATCTGGGTTAGAGAGAGAAGTCTCTCTCCAGTCTACCCCTTACTGAAGAGAAAAACTGCTTTCAGAACTATGTGCTTGGAATGGTATCAGAAAAAGAGCAGAAAAAGAGCAGTCAGAAAGAACAAGGCGGATTCTCCATTCTTGTGCATCCTAAAGGAGGAAGCGAGGACAGTCCATCTCCCTGAGTGGTTAAATGTTCCTCTCTATACGGTACCAGCCTCTAGAGTTACCATGTATCCGTGATCTGTGGACTGAAAACGAGCTCCCCTTAAGAGCTGATGTGGATTCCTTAAGGAATATGATCGTCTGATATTTTCTTGCCCGTTTTATATTTGAATAAATTATGGGGAAGATCAACACAGTAAAAAGAAATTCCGAAGCAGACTTCCAAGTTTTGGGAATGCAAAAGAGAGCAAAATACGAACAATTCTCAAATAAAGGGTAGATGAGAGGGAGTGGGTGTTTGTCTGCTACATGGTTGCATAATTTAAAACTTTAGTTGGCAGGACTATTAGGTTTTACATGCTTCATTTTTCTGCATTTAATCTGAAGGTCATGGCTGGATATTCCTTACATATTTACAGTTCACTTCCTCCTGACTCTCACTGCTGGAGACCTGAGCTGGAAAGTTGACACTGTTCACAGTAAAATATTGAAATGTCTTTTCCAATGTTGAGAAGATGAAAGCAGAGTCAAACTGCCTTCCTCTGAATTATATTTTTCCATTATTATTCTTTATCCTTTGAATTTTAAAATGAAGTTTATTTTAAATGATAGACAAAATACAAGATTATTATATACCCACCACATGATGTTTAGACATATACTTAATGTTGTAAAATGTTTAAAAACAAATTAAACATATGTGTCTCCTCTAGCATTTATCATTTCTTGGTGATAAAAAAAAGTTAAATCCTGTCTTCTAGCTTTTGGAAGTACGTCTACATCATTACTCTCTCTACAAAGAGACTCTTAAAACCTTAAATTCTATAGAGTTAATTTTTTAATTTCCTGTGTATTTGTGTATGTGAATGAATGTGTTGGATCAGGTGTGTGCAGGTGAGTTGGTTGGAAACATAGTGATAGACTCCGAATCAGCAATATTGAGTCAGTATTGTACTAAGAAAAAGATTTAAAAGCATCTCTCCCTAGAGTAATTGAACCAAGTGCTAGTCAAAATTTGAGTCTCTATTTCTTTCTCCCTGTGTAATCATTCTTGAATGATTCTGAATCTGTGCCTGTCTGAAGGCTGTCTTGAAAATCAGTCTGCCCCTGTGTGTGTATGCTTGAGTGCATGGATTTGTGTGTGTGTGTGTGTGCTTCAGTGCACGTGTTTGTGTGTGTATACATGCTTGAGTGTGTGTGTTTGTGTGTATTCCTAACAAAGGACTTTGCTCTCACTTTTATTGAACAAAACAGAAAGCACCGCATGGGGAAGGAGTAGGACATGTTGAAGAAATCTGTAAGAGTGTTTTTCCAGGGACCACCTTAACTGATCCAGGTACAGACAAATGCTGTCAACCAATCTCTGTGTGTATCTCTCAACATCTCTTACAGATACTCACTTAATGAGATTGCTTTCATTCTACATTTGATGTTTCCAGCTTTACTATTATAGCATACACATGCATGTGCATTACTCAGGGTCAGTCTTCATGGAAGAGCACATCGTTTAACGTTACAGCCTTGTAGTAGCTTAGGCTGTAAAAGCTGATAACCTGGGAAATCCGAGGAAGTAAGGTTGGCTGTCATTGTTCTTTTAGTGGTAGGTTAAACAAACAGGCTGAGCTCACTGTAGAATAGCAGGCTTAAGTCCTAAGGGACATCAAAGTTTATTATTAACTCTGGCTATGAGGTCCAGCAAAAGTTCCAGTCTCTTGGAATGTAAGATTTCTTTTTCATAATAACGTATCAGTATATTGTGGATGCTCGTGGAAACCAGAAAAGGACGCTGGATGCCTTAAAACTGGAGTAGCAGGCAGTGCTGAGCCACCGTGTGGATGCTGGGAATTGAACCCAGGTTCTCTGAACGAAACTTCAATCATTAAGGTTCCAGTTAATCATCCTTCCAGTCCCCTCTAGTTTTACTAATAAATTACCCCAAAAATAATGTCTCCAAAACACACTAAAGTATCATTCTAAAGTTCCATTTGGTTTTATGAATACACCTTTTCCCATATTACAATTGGATCTATAAATTATTATAACTTCTTGCATAATTTCAATGATATTGTTACCTTTTATGTTCATAACTTTTATTAAAAATAATATTTTACTAGTGAATTTTCTAGTTTGGGGCTATATACTAACATAAAATGTTGAATGTTTTAAAACAATCATGTATTTTCTGAGGCTCTCCAGTCCCAGCAGGGAGACCCTGAGACCATTGTACAAGAGAGCCAACTTCTTCTGATCAATCCCTTCCAACTCTGTAGATTTACCTGCATTCTCTCATGTAATTAGCTTCATAAAAGGTTCCAAGATTTTGTGTGCCTTATCTAATTTTCCCCAATATTTTGGGAATGCTCCCCAAAAATGACAGACCATCACAACAAGCAAAAAATAATCAAGAGAAACATAACAGAGAAAGCTAAACAGCGCATGTCCTATACCAGTCTGTGGATTATGCCCTGGTCTAGAGAAGCTGAGTCAGCATATCCAGGAGACATAGTGACACTCCATTCCATGTCCTCAGGTCACTGCTGTTTATGGGTCTTGGTCTCATTGTGGAACTCCCTGAATGCAAAGTCTAGACAAGTTCACTAGGCTGTGTCTTCACGCCTTCTCTTGGCACTGGACACTGAACCTCAGAATTGGGTGAAAACCACTCACCACAGAATTCTCCCCTGATGGTTCCCACCTATCAACACCAGGTACCTGCCCCACCCACCCCTGCCTGCCAAGGTTGCTGCCTTTTGTGAATAGTTAGGTCACCCTGTCATCACAGTCTAAAAGTGGGAACACGGCTTGGAAGTCAATGAAGCTTTTCCCAGTGTTTACCAAAGAGACAGACACAGTTGCTGAGTCTACTGGGCCGCCTCTTTGCATAGAATTCTTTTCTGCATACTCAGCTCTCTGTGTTAGTACACATTCTAAGCAGTTTGTTCCTTTAGACGAGTACAATAGACACCAAAGGATGAAATAATTCTTGAAAACATGTGTCCCAGTTTGCATAGACACCAAAAATGAGGACGATCGTCTCATGGGAATCAGAGATACTGACGTTTATGAATAGTCCTTTATTTTAATTTAGAATCAACAAAAACCTTAATGATCCAATGCAGGCTTACATCATTTCATAGAGTAATACACTGTAGCACTCATAATGCATAAATGGCTGGCCTTCTATATGCAGGCTTTCGTTTATTCTTAACAATTCCAAACAACGGGTATCACTGTCCTCCTGGACTTAGAAACAAAATGAGAACTAGTAAGATGGTACGGTGGCTCAGCAGGTAAAGGTGCTTGCCACAAAGCCGGAGGAGCTGATTTCAATCACTGAGATCCACATAGAGAAAAGACAGAACAGGCTCTCTCAAGTTGTACTCTGAGCTCCACACACGTTTTGTTGTGTGCATATATGCTTCTCTAGCAAACACACACACACACACACACACACACACACACACACACACAAATTAAGTAAATAAGCTAATTTTTAAAAAGGAAATTGAGAATTCAGAAACATGACTTGTCCACATCTGCAGCATTTGTGGGGATTGTGGGCCTGATCCCAGGTGCCTTTCTGACCTTCACTACTTTGAGGTGATCCTTGTCCAGGTAGCTCAGAGATACAAGACTATTAGCCAGTGGAGTCAGCTCACCATCGCTTGTTATAGTTGCCACAGTCTTACCAGTAGCACATGGTTCAGATTAAATTTCAACATTGTAAACAGTGAACTAAACCCTAATTAATTAAACTCAACTATATCATTTTACCCCAAACTACAAATTGGAAACTTGCTTAGATCTTTCAAAAGAAGGCAGCCAGTTAGTCACTGGACCACTTCGGGTCTCTGATGCTGTCTTTATTAATCTTTTTTTTTTTTGGTTTTTTTCGAGACAGGGTCTCTCTGTATAGTTCTGGCTGTCCTGGAACTCACTCTGTAGACCAGGCTGGCCTCGAACTCAGAAATCTGCCTGCCTCTGCCTCCCAAGTGCTGGGATTAAAGGCGTGCGCCACCACTGCCCGGCTTATTAATCTATTTTTGTTCCAATTAAAATGATTATGATATATTTTTTTAGCTCATTTGGCAATTTTAGAAAATTCATAATTTAAAAAGTTTTAAGTGGAATCCCAAACTTTTATGGCTCACAAAGTCTGACTTGTGCCAACTGTGACTTTTTAGAGGGTCATCACGATAAAGGAAGAGCAATACCCTGTGTAAAGTCTTCAGGATGCTGATCAGAGGCTGCAATAAATTGTTTACAAACATCATTTCAATAATAGCAGTACAAGTCACTAAGCTGCTCGGGAGATGTAAGGTGACAACTTTTCCATGTGGACATCTTCCAAGCACATCTAATTTTGCTAACATTGGTCTGCTTAACCTCAAATGCTAGAAGGAAGAATAACCTGACTGTCAGTTTTTGAGCCAGTTAGCAAAAGGTTGGAACAGGAAATCTTTCAAATCATCAGAAAAATACAAACTGAAATAAGACACACTCAGATCTAGAAACCGTCTCCTTATCCCAATACCCAGGCACACACAAGAAGTTTTAGCTTAGTCAGAAAAAAACATATACAGCCCCTGTGAAAATGCTTGGAGATCATTTAAAGTAATTTAACTTTTGCTGTAACAATAGCTAAATTACATTGAATATTTTTTCTTGCAACCCAGTGACATATTGCATGCTTTATAAATTTTATTGTTTTCATTGAATCCTTGTTAACTTCCAAGGTTTTACTAAAAAGTTATCAGTTTATCAGATGTATTTGAGTTTTTCATTTCCAATCTTTGGCCATCATGAATTCCACCTTCCAACAGAAACAATCTCTGCCTCTCTGAGTCTCCCGAGTGTCCCACATGACAGTCTTTATAATAGTTTGCCACTGCAGTACACATGTCTCCTCTGTGCCAGACTACAATTTCCAAAGCAGTTTGCTCTAGAAAGCTACATGACTGATACAGTAAAAAATACACTATTCATCTGGGGTGGAATTTGGTGGTAGTGATTGCCTAGCACACAGAAGGCCTTGGGTTCAATGCCCAGTACTGTTAAACAAACAAACAAACAAACAAACAAACAAACAATAACATGGACTGCTAATTTGGAAAACTCCCAGACATTTTTAAAAGTTATAGTTTTAATTGAGTAGCAGAGGCTGGAGCATAACGTAGCCTTGTGCTTTCTCGTTCTCATGCACCTTCTGGTTAGCTCTCTTTACATTAAATTTGTATTGTGCAGAAGAGAGACTGAGGAAGCAAGTGAGACACTGAAAGACACAGACTGTTCCCATGGCCCAGACATTTCCCCCAGGAATAGGGGAGTGAAGGATTCGTCAGGCCAGGCCTTAATGGAGCAGCAAGGCATGACCTAGGGAAAATTGTCGACTGAAACCCATGGCTCAGTCTCTCCCATTTCCCACAGCACGTGATGGGATCCTAGGTCTTCCTTAGCCTGAAAGGGAGTCTGACTTTGAGAGCACTGCCCACAAAACTGTGGTTATTGTTCTGAAAAGAAAACCCCTTGCATCCTCCTTTGTCCTGTATAACTAAGATTCAGTAATTGTCTATTATTTAATAAACATTATAGTGGCACCAATTGATATCCTACAATCTAAAATGTCTTTCAAATACTATTGTTTTGACTCATTTTAATATCAGAAAGTTCCAACCCAAATCACTACCTTATATAATTATACAAAATTAACAAAGAAGATATTTTTTCAGAAATTCAAAACTGTGTGAAGTGCTAGCAGTGCACACTCTTGGCATCTGCTGTATGCCAGCATTAACTCTGCCAGCCCCTTACTGTGTGAGGGTTATTTCCATCACCCATGACAATATTCACTCTGTCCTCTCACCCACAAACTGCGCAGAGAGAATTCAAGGAAACAGCTGAGATCCATCTTTAAAGTCTAGTATTTTGCTAGATTCTTTTTTACCCCTCCGGCATTATTAGCACATGAACATATAACAGTGAACTTGTGTTTATAAATGTTTAACAATAAAATAATTTTATTCAGCTTTGATTTTCAAGACAAATAGGCAAAAGCTACTTACAAGTGTATATTTAAGCTAGGGCACCTATGTCAAATTCTTCTCTTCATTGTATGAAATGGGAATGGGACAGAAGTACTAGAAACAGCTCATGCTAGCAACTAGAAAGATGGAAGCATCCCAGCATTGGTATATTGGAGTTTTAACACTATAAATTATTTCAAAAATAAGTAATGAACAAATAAGACAAAGGTTTCAAATCTTTAGGCGGGTTAACCTTAAATTAGTTCAGAAGACTCTTCTCATTTACTTCAATAATTAAAAGAAGAAAGAGATGAAGAAAGAAAGGAAGAAAAAAGAAGAAAAGGAAGAAAGAAGAAAGTAAATAAAGTCTTTCAACTTCAAGCTTGTTGGTTTTCCCCCTCCTTTTGAATTGGCAAATGATCCCTTCGGCTAACATACTTTGTGTTAGAGTCCCTTTTTGTTGATCCCCTTCACTCTGTCTATGCCTGTCTTCTATGAATCTGCCCTGATTTATTACTGTTCCTGTGATTTCAAATAATATCCTGACAAGAACAAGCTAAAGGAGGAAAGGGTTTATTTCAGGTCGAAATTCCAGGGTAAAGCCCATTGACATGGGGACGTCAAGGCAGGAATTCAGCCAGTCACATCATGCTGCAGTCAAGAGCAGAGAGAACAAGAAAACTAATGCATCCATGCTCACTCCATTGCTTGCTAGTGCTCGGCTCCGTTTCTACATTCTTACACCCTCAGAGCCCTTTGCCTAGAAAGTGGTTCTGTGTACAATGGGATGAGTCCTCCCCCAGAGTAATTAGCCTAAGAAAGACAATTCCCTGACAGGAATGCCCACAACCCAACCCAATGTAGACAATCTTTCCTGAGACCCTCTTCCCAGGTGATTTAAATAGCATCAAGTTGACAACTACAGCAATGTAGGGGGTAGTTCTGATGTTAAGGTCCTGTTCCCCAATTGGTTCTTGATAAGTCAATAAAGAAAGCCATGTCCAATTGCTGGACAGAAAGTACAGGCAAGACTTCCAAGTTACTGGAGAAAAAGGATGTAAGGAAGGAAAACAGAGGTCTCCATGCTTTGGAGAGAGGAGAAATGGGTAACCATGTGAGATCTCAAAATAGAGTGGCCACACTGCTACTTCCTACAGTTGGGTGGTCAGGGGAGTTTAGCAACTGAAATTTAGGGCAGGTGGGAGAGACGGAGATAAGAAACTGTAAGAACACAATTTTCCAAGCAGAGATAGTAGCACCCAGCAGTTGTGCCAAGAAGGCAAGTTGAAATTGAACAACTGTGTGTCTGTGTCTTTTATCCACAGATTTAAAGGAAGCTGGGAGGAGGAATCTAGTGAGGCCACTTCCCAGAGCAAAGGCAGGTAGAGTGTAAAACTACACACAACATGGCTAACTCTCACAGAATCTTTCTTTTTGGAGAACTGGGTTAGGGAGATGAGCTTGTCCGTGACACCATAACTTTACATCACTTACAAGGTGACCAATCAGAATGCTCCCACCTCATCTCATCTGTCATAATTGGATGAATTTATTATCACCAAAAAGCTGAACTGCTCGATACAATTATATGTACGCTTGTTGTAAAAGGACATTTCTTTTGGATTAAAATTTAAAAAGACGTGATCTTGGGTGCTCTTTTTTTTTAAATTATATTTAAAATCAACCTGACTAAAAGTGAAATCAAAGTGAGATTGAGATGAACAGAAATAAAGTCCATCAGTCATCTGTAGATCCTTTGATTCTATTTCTCCCTGGAAATTGACCTGTCCTTGGATGGCCAACTGTATAGTACAAAAGGACTCTATAGCTCCCTTTAGATAATTTGAGGTGAAGTTTGGGCAATAGTAACCAATATATAAAAATTGTGATGCTTTCTAAATCACTGTAAGCTATTACGCTCTCTTGCTCTAAGATAACTGTGGGATAGTGAAGCGAGACGGGATGAAGCGGTCAACACCAAGAGTGCCTCAGACTTCTCAAGGGTATTAAAAACCTGGAGTTGGGCAGAAATGATAGAATTATTCAAAAGATCAGGCCTTGGTGCTATTTACCAGCAATGGCATTAAAATTAACCCTGAAACCAGAATCCAAAATTTACCAGAAATTATAAATCTTGGCATAGTACATTGTTCAGATTATTTTGAGATGAAGTAATTTGGGACTTTCCTACAAATTTATCGGGGGGTTTTTGTTTGCTGGCTGTTTTGTTTTTGTAGGAAATTGCTTAGTAATGTATTCAAAGGGTTCTGTTCTTTAGAGAAGGAGCCTCCACACACAATGTGTGTGGATGTTCCCCTTCAGACACCTGGTTAGGTACAAACCACTCCCAAATACCTGTTCTCACAAAGAGATCCCTTATTAAGCAGAGAAGAGGATGCAAAGTGGCTGCTTTCTGACTCCGGCAGAAAAACAGGAGCAAAGGACCCTGCAGGTGTCATTTTTAAGAAGAGGAAATGGGCAGGAGGTTGGGGGCGGGGCTGTATTAGACTGGGCTAGGATTCTGTGGTATATTTTGATTGGGCATATTACTTAAGTGAGCCAAAGGGGCTTGTGATTGCTGGACCTCAATACTTTGATAGCTGGACCTTGGTAGTCAGTCAGCCTCAGGAGGAGGAGGTGGCCAAATAATGGAATAGACCTCGGTGGCTCACTTTAGGAATGCCATCTAATGGTGTTTAGCTAGGCATAGGGGATGAGGGAGAATGGCAAGGCCTGCCAGAACCATGTTTGCCATGCTCGGCTGGCCAGCGTCCCTTCACTTAGCCTGCGGGTGTTCACTAATTCTTCTGAAAGGAGAATGTATTAGGGAAGTCAAATATCATTAAACAGACATGTGGGGCTGATTAGTCACTTCAAAGAGGCTCTCTAGATGTTCTTGTTTTCTTTGAAAATCACTATCAGATAAAAGAAGGTAAAGATCATTATATTTTAATGAAAATTAGTACATTTCACTAAATGAAAAGGCAAACTATGCTCTTCCTTGGAATAAGGCTTCTGCACTGTTCTTTCTGAAAGTAGATGGGCTGGGTGTGTGAAAAACTCAAGTCCAGGAACTAGATGACTCTTTGTAGATTCAACTGCCAATCAGGCTGCTTACCAAAGCTCCTAGTGTTTGCTTCTGGATCAACAAATGTTGTCTCTGTGTTCCTATTACAGCCTCTCTGTTTTAAGTGCAGAACTATTACTGCTTCAATAGACATAATTACTGTAAAATCATTAGTGTACATGTGTGAACTTTCAAACCATCTCTTTAATCTTCAGCCAAGAAATTCTACAAAACCAAAGAATTGGATATTTTCTTTTGAAAATGTTGTATAATTGTATAGAGTGAATTCACAGCCTAGGCAGTGAACCAACAGAGAGATCAGGTCCACTCACTCACCTTGGCTACAAGCAAACAAAAGTTTGAAGAGGGAATTGGAATTTTAAAAACTAAACTGAATATTCAATTTAAAATACCTCATTCTGTGCTTCATTACTTTCAAACTGTTTTAAACTATTTGTTAAGATTTGCTAATATTATTGATTATACTTTATCACCTTTTTTAGGAAACAGCTCAAAGCAAGTTAGTTTTGTGAACGAATTTCTCATAGAATTATAATTTTTACCAAAAACATTTCACAGAAATTTCAGTTAGATATTGATAGCAGCTGAAATTTGTAAAATGGATAGATTGAGAACTTCTCAGAGTTTCTCTTTGTGCAAATAAACCCCTTAACAGACAAAAGACATTAGCACCATTCCCAAAATCCTGCTTGGGTTCCCATCCCTGCCCCACCCCCTCCCTCCTTACAGCCACACCAAAGAAGCTTGTTGGCACGCTAAATCCTGTCTGGTCTCCTTCAGCAACTCTCAGGAAGTTTCCAAATACAATCTTACCGTTGAGAAATGTACACAGACTTGCTGTACTTTGAATCCATCAGCTGAAGAATGATTTTATTAAGGGGATCGCGGTGGTACTCACCATGAACTTCCAGGCTACTTCAGATGCTCCGTGTACAGAGGATTCTTGCTGCCTCTTACTTCTTCTCTTCATGCAGCAAACAACTAAAATACAAACAGCCCTGAAGTTTTTCACATGCTATTTCCAGATCTCTCCCTCTAGGAAAACTGTCTTGTCAGCTTCCCGCAGCAAACCACTTTGCTGTGGTCCAGGAGGCCCTGCAGATCTTGAGATACTTGGGGTCGGCTAGACTCAGCAGCACATTTATATGGGAGCCCAAATGTATGAGTCTACAATGTTCCAAACGTGGGGGCATTCTTCTAAAAAGTTTTTAAGAATAGATCATACATTTTTCTCTCCCTAGTAAATATGACTATAAATCAGGAAAGTAAAACTTAAGGCTCACCGAGTCCAGGGACTTGACTCAGATGTCAACACACTCATGATTCTGCTCTCCAACAGTCCTTGCTTTCTCTTTGCAAATAAGTTTTCCAACACAATGCAGTTTTAAAGTGCAAATAAATACAAGACCTGGGCACTGTTTGGATTCAGTGTTTCCTCTTGGAACCAATGCCTTACAGATTATGACATGTAGCACACAGAAAATGGGATTAGAAAGGGTGACGTGGCCAAAGGGTTGTCCTCGGGCTGTAGAAGGCAGGGAAGCCCTTCATTATTCTTCCTCTCAGACTGAGGATGCTCATGATAGCTATGTGTCACCTCTAATGTCATCGTCTCCCTCTCAGGCTTTGTCTCCCTGTCTCTCTCTTTCCCTCCCTGTCTTTTCCCCCAATCCCCCCTCCCTTCTCTCCATGGCTTCCAGGACCAAAGAAAGGAAGAAGAGTCTAAGACTGGATTCACCAATCCCTAATGAACTAATAACCATGCCCAGCCCCAATGCATGCCAAAAGGACTTTTCAATCCCAAAGAGAGCATTAGGAATTGTTAATAAGATGTACATTAAAAGTTAAAGCATTGGGCTTTATTATTGTTATTGCTATGAAACCTGCTGAAATATTTAGTTTTTAAGGGGTGGTTTAGTAAGTTTTACACAAATCAATGTTAATATTGATTAATTTTTAAAAATATTATAAGAAAAGTTATAGAAATACAAAAATTACTGTTTCTATCTAACAAAGGTAGACAATGAACTATCCACATAGCTCTGGCACAGCAAAATTCTTGAGTTAATTTTTTTCTGTTACATAGAGAAAGAAAACTAAATTATGCTATATGAAATTATAATCAAATCTCTTAAGTTAGTAAACAAGTTGTCCTTACCATAAGGATATTCCAAGATATCTTTAGGATAACTTTCTTAGGACAAAGTTAAATAGCAAGTCTTTCTTGTGTGTTTAATTTTATCTCTGTTCTTAAGATATTCAGACCACAGATATAATGAGAAAGATAGGAGAATAACATATGAAGTGAAAAAACACTTAAAACAATTTCAGAAATTCATGAAAATAATTTCAGAAATTCATGGTTGTCAATCAGAGACTGTCTATGAGACACTGCTTGCTTGTATCCACTACCCATCAACCAACCCTCATACCTGGATGTTCAAGGAGTGTGTTTCTAGTAAATAGAGGGGCCATGGACCCACAGATTAGGACTCACTAGAATAGACTCTTCAAGCAATGAGGCTTGGCAAAAACAGACAATGACAACAGTCAGTAAACTTCACTCCAGCTTTCTTTCTGAAGCATCCATTCATATTGCTGGTCTAATTTGGAAGACAAAACATAATGTAAAGAAATCTTACAGTCAACTAAGAAAACAACAAGAAGTCCAAGCAGCTGCTCACAGACACATAAAAGATAAACCCATAAACCTATTCTCTCTCTCTCTCTCTCTCTCTCTCTCTCTCTCCCTCCCTCCTTCCCTCCCTCCCTCCCTCTCTCCCTCTCTCTCTCTTTCCCTCCCTCCCTTCCTCCCTCTCTCTCTCTTTCCCTCCCTCCCTTCCTCCCTCTCTCTCTCTCTC
>NW_021620769.1:295272-308694 GCF_004785775.1 Grammomys surdaster | reverse complement strand
TCTCTCTCTCTCTCTCTCTCTCTCTCTCTCTCTCTCTCTGTGTGTGTCTATGTGTGCACACGTATGCACGTACACATGTGCATTTGGTCTATTGTTTACAATATCTTTGAGCACTATAGTAAACAAGTGTATTTAATTGGTAAAGAGCATGATTGAAATAAGTTTATCAGTCATCTAAGCAGACACAAAATGAAATCACCCCAGCCAAACACTCTGATTGTAAAAGTAAATCTATTGGTTATAATACTATGACAAAAAATTCACACAATTTAAAGAAAAGCCTTATCAATTTTAATAATAATTTTCCCATTTGTTCTAGACATTTTATGGTGCTGGAAGTAGAACCTAGTACCTTCCATAAAAGGGTCTTAGCCCTTGTTGTGGGGTTTTTAAAAAGTGTAATATATTTAAATTGCCTCCTATAGCTTATATCAAGGGTAGAAATATGCATATATTTCCCCCAAGACATCTGTTAGTTTGGTTTTGAAATCAAAATGAGCAGAAGAAAAAGTTCTAGGTAATCCCCAAAATATCAACTCATGTATGCATTCATTAGTCAATACTTAGAGGGGACAGCTGTGTTAGTAGGAGATGAACACATGTCCACACCCAGCAATCCTCCTCCTCGACGTGCATCTCTGCAGATGCAGGGAGGAGTCTGTATCTCGGTGCTCTTGAAACCTCGTCTGTGGTATCTTCACCACATAAGGGTTTACACAGCTATGAAGATGGCATGAGCTGACTTGCTGTTGGTCACAGGCATCAGCGGTGTCCTTTTAAAATCCATTATCTGTACTCACTGCACCATTACTTCCAATACTGACTTGATGGAATGGTCTCGAGAAGTTATCAAAGCTATGCAAATGTCAACATATAGATCAAGCTCGTTCTCATCACACAAGAGCAATAGTAACCTATTTGAGAGATGACAAAAGTCCATGAACCATATGACCATCTCATCATGCCAAAACCACCATCACTGAATTGAGAACATACCTCCAGACGTTGACATAAGAAATTACAGATGTCAGTCACTATGAACAGAGCTAGCCAACAAATGAATAGTTCCTAAAATTTTTTCTCTAAGCCACTCATGGAAACTTAAACACACACACACACACACACACACACACACACACAGAGAGAGAGAGAGAGAGAGAGAGAGAGAGAGAGAGAGAGAGAGAGAGAGAGAGAGCGAGAAAGTACAGTAATCAATTATGGCAACTAAAAAGCCTCAAACATACATAAAGCTACAAAATGTGCATTTTTCTGCAAAGGAAGCTAAGTCTAGGTACCAGTGGCTGCCCACACAACAGGAAAGCAACAGCAACACTCTAAGGCATAATCTCATCATCTCCTATTTCCTGGAATTATAAATCAAATCACCATATTCATGAGGAGCTCTAAAGCTATATCTTATATTTTTGTGCTATGTAGACAAAACCATGATTAAGTGAATTAAAAAACTGTGTCCTACTGTGTCCTAATATTTTCCTAAGAGGAGATTCTCTACATGGCGAGGAAACTGAGTGATGTATTACACAGCCTTGAATTTAAAGACTATAAAATAATGTACAAAGCAATGAAGTCCCCAGGTAGTTAAATGTCCATAGCAGAGAGCTGACATTCTTATAACAAAGGACCTTAAAAGTTTCCAAAAATACTGAGAAGTACTGAGAATTTTTTGTTGGTTTTTTTCCCTTTCCCCTTTGCAACAGAATGAGGGAATGAAGCATTTTTCTTGGACACTGAGGATAATTATAACTAATAATCTCCTTCTCCTTGGAGCAACATTCGTTGACGTTCCTTCATTTTAGGGTGGCTGGCTGACACAATTCAAATATAATTACTCCTCTTGCATGATAAACTCCAGCACTGTGAGCAAATACAGTATGTCTCATTGTCAAGGATGGCTAGACAGCAGAGACGTGATAGAGACCTTTCAAGCCCTGCTGTAGCCCCCACCTTTGAAATCTGTGTGAGATGACAAAACTGACTTTTATTTCCCTTGGACTTTCTCAAGGTATCCTTATTAAGAAAAAAAAAAGCCCAAGACCCATAAATTTAATCTACTGCCTGCCAATCACAATGGATTCTGCTGTCAGATACTCATGATATATGACCACAAAATTTAAATGTTATTGTTTCATACAAGAAGAAACCGTTGCTTATGACTATCCCAAGCAGTCATGTGACAATTGGGACACTTCTTTGTTTTCTTCCTCCACCACTGAACAATAGCAAGTTCTGCAGAGGAGCAACGGAGAGATCAAAAGTCGACGGGATGGCACAATAAACTCCGAAGTAGAGCGCCTCTCCTAGCTATCTCAGGAGACTCCTGCATGATGAGCGAATGCTTATTTTTTAACATATATTTATTTCAGATTGATGGTGATATGTGATTCTCAAGTGACTGCTACTTAAATAATCACTAGACTCTGACTTCCACCAACTTTTGAAAAGGAAATTACATTAATAATAATGTTAATATTATACAGATATGAGTTTGAGTTTTGGGAAGAAAATAAGCCTTGAAATTTAAATGGAAAACATTCAATATGGCCTCTCAGCCACAAAGAGCAGTGTTTTTATTAATATGGTACATTCTGTGTTTTTTTTCTAGGTTCTAATTTATAGCTTTGGTTAAATTTTTTTCCATGAATGGTCATATATATCAACTTGACACTACTTTATCCCCAGTTGAATTTTAACATGTAATTTTACTTATTATTTTCTAGGACAATGTTTTCACATTGAGCTTTTCAATTCCAGAAATTTCTGGGAACAAGAGAAGTCTTTGTTCAGAATACACAGCAGTATAAATGAAAATACTGCATTACTCTCTACATGCCTTAAGCATCTACAGGGGCAATTGCAGATGGCTAAGGCTTTCTCCTTGATGTTCTAAAAATCCTATAAAGCTACCATGAACTGTTTTCAGTTTCTGATAATGTGGCAGGAAGAGAAGAAGTTAGCTCAGCAATCAGCTAGCTATATTTCTTCATGAAATAAAACAATTGGAATCTAAATGAAATGACACCAGGTCATAAACAGAAGCTTCATTTGCTCCCCACTGGTCAGAAAACCTTCCATACTGTTTGCTTCCAGAATGGGCAGAATGTCATTGGGGAAAGGTATCTCCTGAAGCCATGCAAAAATGCCAAATACATGTGACTAGTATCAGTGCATCCACAGACAGAGCAAACAAAATGGAGGCTTTGACCGTTTCATTTGCCACAGTTGTCTGGTTGCTGTTAGGAAATGCCAGCTGTCAGTCAGGTGTATTTAGCCAAAACAAAGAAACAACCCACCAAAATATTCTAGAGAACTGACCCACAGCAACCCAGAAAACTGAAGTCAACGTGTGATGCAGAGACAATTTCTCCACAAGTCACATGACTAACCTCTTAAGTGACATCTAATAATGGTCAGAAAGTCCTTTCCATTTTCCATGGGCTACAATGTCACCATCCAGCCATGGGCCATGTAGTCACCGCAACACACCTCAGCAACTTCCTCTTTGTTGCAGAAGGCTTACACCTTTCTAGCTTGATGTTCCCTTGCCCTAGGAGACAGAGCTCTGCACGCTGGAAGCACCCGCCCTGTTGGTCTCCCATGCATACTCATCCGAATCAGTATTTACCTACTAAATATAGTTATACCTAAAGTCGTTTAGGCACAATATGAAAAGTAGTTTAGAAATGAAAATCAAATAAATGTATCAGCCTAACAGAGGAACTTCAAAAACATACTTGCTTGAACATTGTTTTTCAAAGTTTAGTGAAGCTGTGATTTGAGCTCATTGTGTATTTCTTGTTATTCCAAACAAGCCCCCCCCCCCCGACCTCTAAGCTGCCCCCTAGCTTACCCCTAACTCCTAATGAGCCCCAACGTCATGCCACTGACCTACTACGCATAAAAAGTAAAAAGTTCAGGAGTTCAGGAGTTCGGACTAAAGAGAATGGGTTAGTGTAAGTGTAAGTGTAGCCCAAGTCCAAAAATAAAATAAAACAAACAAAACATAGACAGGTGACTGGGAGATGTGCACCCAGTATGCCATCTTGCCTCCACTCAAAGGCTGAGATTCCTCTCCGTGCATATTTAAATATGCATCAGCTCAGAGAAAGTTACACAATGTTTCAGTCAGCAGAGGATGTGGCACTTAGAGCAAGCATCAGGAAAATAAAAACTACAGACAAAATAGGCTGGATTTGCATATTTCACTTGAAATTAGGCAATGTTGCAGCGCATTGGAGACCCGTATGCATTGCATGTCAGTGGAGCTACTTTTCTTTCCCCCCAAGGTGACACTGGTGCTTGTCTTACCAAATATGATGCAGCTGACAAGTGTTTTCATGTAAGGAAGATATATGCCTCCCATCACCTTGTCAAGCTGAGTGAAGGCGAACTCCAGCACAGCCTTTCACAAGTGATTAGATGGTCGGCGTCATTAAAAGTCATAAAGTTAGTCTGCAGCAGTGTGCCATGCATACATATGAACTCACCGGAGGAGCGGCCTCCTTGAAGCAGGTGAGAGCTATCAACTTTGCCTCTGACCCAGTCATAAATTCTTGGCTGAGCTTTCTTTCTTTTAGCATATCTTTGAAATTACACTCAACAGCAATGCTGCCTTGGCCAGACCCATTGTCTCCGCTTTCCTGGCCAAACTCCTACCCACTGGAGGTCCAAACATCTGATTTTGGTTCACTAACACAAAGAAAACAACCAATTGGTATTATTTATTCTTCCACGGAACTTTTTAAATTAATTTTCAAAGTGCTTTAAAAACTCTTGTCAATCAGCCTACTTTAAATTTTCCTTAAAAGGCTGCAAGGAAAAAAAGGAGGGTGTATTATTTAACTATCCCACAAAGTAAGGGAATTAAGGCAAAAAACTTGAAATGACCCTCCAAGAGTCTGAATGGTTTTGGCTAATCAGAAAATCAAAATAGAGTTCAAATTCTTATCTTATAATGACCTACAACCTTCCCAATCCAATATACTCATATCCAGGAAATTTGATTTTTAATTGACCATGGCAATATACATGTAAAACTTGGAAAACACAATATTTGATCTTGAAATTCTATTTCTAAGACTCTGTCCTAAGGAATGAGTTCAGTATATGGGCAGATATGTGTGCGTAAGATATTCAATGCATTGTTATTTATAATTAACAATTATAAAAGAAGGAGAATCATTGAGATTTTTTGATTAACTATTCTAAATTCAAACATATTCCGGAGATGGGGGAAATACCCATGGCATTATATGAGTTTGTAAGACAAGGGAAATGGAATATTTAACCATACTAAACATGTAAATATAGAGGAAAATGACTATAAATACAACAGGATACCAACACACATTTATGTGTGTGTTTGAGGATTTCACGGCATTCTAGTTCTCTGTTTTTGGCACATATGGACTTTCCTAATTTTCTACAGTGAGCATCATTTATTTTTATGATCACAAGAAAATGCAGTACAGAAGTTCCTCTGTTGACACAGAAGGTAGGACTCGCGTTTCACAAAGCTCTTGCAAGTCATGTCAACATAGAATATCCAGTATTAAGTACTCCAAATGCTTTTGAAAATCTTTTGCAAACCACTCAGATTCCTAGTGCATATGGGAGCTGTCTCATCATGAGCCAGTGCTGTGGCACATGAGTTTTTGAGATCCTGTGCCTGAATGGACCTTGTGGACAAGAATGCCTTTCCTAGAATGATTTCATTTCCCTGTGAAGGGCCTAAGGGCTGTCCACCCAGTAACAAGGAAATGTGGTCATGATGGCATAGGGTGACAAGTCAGGTGACAGTGAATGTGTAATTTCATTATCATGCTTTCCAGTTGTAATAAAAGAGCATCCGGCACTTTACTAATTAAGAAGAGTCTCTCTTAGGTTAATCAACTCGACTCTAATGGATTCATTTCAGTCTTCACAAGGGCTGTTAAAAGCGTTTTAACCAAAAACATTAAGAGATTAAGAACTGGTTCAAACTCGGCTGGGATGTGGTTCTGTTGCTAGAATGCCTACCTTGCAGGATGGAAAGCCTTGAGTAAAAAGCCATCAGGCACGGCAGTGCACAGCTATAGAAGCTGAGGCAGGAGGATACAAATATGAAGCTAGCCTTAATGAGATAATGAATGTGATGACTGTTCTTGGTTGTCAATTTGACTACGTCTGGAATGAACTGCCATCCAGAAATGGAGGGCACACCTCTGATCTGGAAGATACAGGCTTCTGACAGGGATCTTGGCATGGAGATCTTGAGGCGTACTGACCGTGAAAAGTTTAGGCCCAGGCAAGGTAGTACATGCCTTTAATCCCAGGAAACTGAGGCAAACAGATCTCTGAGGTCAAGGTCAGCCTGGGACAAAGCAAATTCCAGATCCAGTCTCTCCTAGGATTCAGAAACCATACAGATTTGGGGCCAGTTCTCATTTAGTTCCAGTGCTTCAACAATCTGCAAAGAAAACAAAAACCAAGAGATTTTTAATGAGCATTTACCTTTTGAGAAGTGTAGATGAAAGTACTGCAGTCTCATCATTTCTGTTCCTGTGCTCCTCCCCCCCCCTTCTTATTTTTAAATGTATGTTGCAATATAGCCCATAATAAGATCTTGTGAGACTGGCTTTAATTTCTCTATTTCCTATTCACTCATTTTAAGTTTTGGGACTAAGAAGGAGTACAATCAATGTAGCAAGGCTTCAGTACAAACACATAAATACAAACGTCTTAGATAAGAAGACTTCCAAAATTCCAGTGACCAATGGAGCTCATTAATCTGAACAAAAACTCGTTTTGCTTCAATCTCCATATTATTTTTCTTTAAAAATCAACAGATGTTTAAGACAGAAAACATTGTTAAGCAAAAACAAGACAGAGAAGTAGGCATGGCCCACACACCTTTAACCCCAGCATCTGGAGGCAGAGGCCTGAGGGTTTTGTGAGTTTGGTACCATTTCATCTATATGGTGAGTTCCAAGACAGCTGGACTACAGCGAGTTCTCTAAAACTAAAGCCTCTCTAGAAGCTAAAATACAAAATAAAATACAATAAGATAAAATAGAGAAAACAAATATTTTTCTCATAGTGCCAGAGACCAGATGTTATAAATATTCTGATAGTCTTTTTATCTTTGTTACATAAAGAAGTAACAAAAAAGGTCTGTGTGTGCCGGGCGGGGGTGGCGCACACCTTTAATCCCAGCACTTGGGAGGCAGAGGCAGGTAGATTTCTGAGTTCGAGGTCAGCCTGGTCTACAGAGTGAGTTCCAGGACAGCCAGAACTACACAGAGAAACCCTGTCTCGAAAAACAAAACGAAACAAAAAAAAAAAAAGTCTGTGCACTTCCTCACATGTGCCTTCTGTAAACTGTTCAACTATTCTCGTGTTTCTCACACACAGGCAATTTTTTCACGTCATTATTTTCCAATAAAATACTTGAAAATAAATTGATTCTTTTGCAATATATGGATTATCTTCCGTAAGTTCTGTTGCAGTTTACAATCCCAAGAACAATCAAGTTTGTAAAAATGCCTTTTGACATAGTCCTGTTTATCTTCTTTTTGTTTGTAAATAGCAGGTTAGGTGTGGGGATGTGTATACTAAAAGTGAAATTATTTCTGTCTGTCTAGAAAGTATTTCTGTCAGTTTTCTCAAACCTTCAAAGGCACCGGGCACTGGCAGGGCAGAAGTGTAACCTGGGGAATTGGCCACTACCACTCCTCTGAGTCCTTACCAACAATTTACTCTGTGCAAAGTAGGAAAAGGGGTGCAGGGTCACAATTAGCAAATTCCATTCCCAAACTCATTGACAGTCACAGGTCCCCACAGGTCTGCAAGAGGCAGAAATTTGAAGAAGTGCACATATATACAGTGAACAACGTATCCACTTCAAATAATTGCTCATTAAATCAGAAACCACCTTTGGCCACTATATTCATTCATTTAATCTGAATGAAGCACAAGGAAATATATTTTGGGTTTACTAACTGACTGGCCTTTTGAGTCTCAGAACCTTATTGTCTGTACTATTCTGAATGACTGGAGAAATCTAACAAGGTTTACTGTGTGATGTGCATAGACAGTACCGACCAACTCAGGGAAGGTAAGATGCTAAGAACTGAAAGCACACTCGTCACTCAGGTAATATCATAAAACTCTAATGTCCCCAGGGCAAGGCTTCTAAGTGATAAAAAGTGTCAAAGAATGAGTGGGTGCCAGCATGTCAGATTTTAATTCATAGGAGAGGGAATTTGGAGAAAATAACCACTGGAAGACTGATGAAAAGACAGAGCTTTAGATATTTCCCGACCTTGTCAAGAGTGGGAGAGATATTCTATGAGTGTGGTTTCCTAACCTGAAATGTGCTATGCCCTATTCTGCTGCCCTCTGGGAAGATGTTCCAGTAGAGCTGCTCTGTAGAATACAGAGGCAGAGAGGTCATTGAGCTGGTGTCCCCATTCTGTCTGCCCAGAAGGTTAAGCCTCTGGATACTCAAGGTTTGCACATGATTCCACTGTCAATGTTGCCCCTGGGTGACTTCTCTGTCATTTCCAAGTCACAAAGGTAAAAGGACAAACTATAAATGTCTACCTGCAGTGAACAAGAATCTTTCAGGAGCTCTGATGATTGAATACCCCTATGAGGATTTATAGCACGTAATTTTTATTACCCAGAACATAGATACGAATTGTCTTTACCAACAAAAGACCTTTAAGATGTTAAATGGGCTTGGAAGATCCTTGCCACCAACAGGACTACTTCACATGGAGGACACTTGTTTACGAAACATATATTATTAAGAGTAAACAGTAACTTTCTGAATCTTCTTGGGGTTGATTAAAACCTTTTGTTTGGCTGTCTCTGAAACACTACAGAGGCTTGCTCCATGTGGATTGAATTTTTAAAGACCACCGAGGTCTACAACAGAAAACACTGTTGCTCCTCACCTGGGTCAGGCGATGAGTAACGAACAGCAAGCCTGCTCTTACAGAAGTCTGCTTGCCTGCATCTTTACCCCTCTCTCCTCAGCTTTTCTCAATGCTGATGTTCCCTTTCAAGGTGGAAAACCATCCATGTTCTGTAGATGTGAACCTGCCAGCAGGTTATACCCAAACTTTACCACACTAAAAATAAGTTTAAAAACTGAGTAAATGGGCCTGGAGGTATGGCTCAATGGTTAAAAGCACCATCTGCTCTTCCAGAGGTTCTGAGTTCAATTCCCAACAACCACATGGTAGCTCACAACATCTCTAATGAGATCTGATAGCCTCTTCTGGTGTGTCTGAAGATATTGACAGTATACTCACATACATAAAATCAATAAATTGTTTTAAAAAAATTGAGTAAATGATTGTATTCATCTGTGGGTGTTAAGATTCTTCAATACCATGGGGCCAATTTTCTAAATCAGTCTTCCAGTGCAAACAAAAAAACAAACAAATCTAGGATCCAAATGTGTCTGATATTAGGTTCATTGAAATGAATCTTACAGAGAACAGTGACTATTTATTGTAACTAAGTTCCAGCCTTTTTCCTCAGTTACGAACATTGTCACCCAAGAAATGAGTTGTCTATGGAGAAGATTGTGGAGAGATTTTGACAGTTATACCTTTTCAGACTGTTTCATAAAAATACTCTCTCCCAACCCTGAAGTGTAAACTTCTGGTTTCTTTGGACAGTCAGTTGTGTCAGATGGTGTTTTGCTGGGGCAGACACATAAAGTTGTGTCAGATGGTGTTTTGCTGGGGCAAACACATAAGAGAGTATATTCCTGAAGTAGACATAGGTGAAAGGATGTTTGCTAAAGTAAACATGTGAACATGAATGATGTTAAGAAGAATCCTCTTGATCATGTTAAAGTGAAAGACATTCATTAGGATAAAAAGATGGCTTGTTGAGTTAAGTGCTTGCTGTACAAGCATCAAGACCTCAGTTCGGACTCCCAGCACCCATGGAAAAACCTAAGCACAAGACTGGAGAGTAAACCCAACAATTAAGAGAGTAGTCTGCTTCGACAGTTGGCTGAAGTTGGCTCCCAGCCCCCAAGTTGGGCTGCCCACAACCACCTATATAACTCCAGCTTCTAGAGATCTGATACTTCTGGGTAGTCAGTGAGCTCCTGGTTCAGTGAGATATTCTTCAAAAACAGAGTAAGTTCTGAAATGCTTCAAAATGTCAACCTTTGATAACTATACCAGTGAGCATACAAATGCACATGAAAAGCACAGATACAAACATGCACACACAGAGAGAGAAAATAAAATACAAGATGCACATTTTCCCGCAGCTGTTATTCTAAGGACTCCAAAGTCTCTCGTGAAAGGTGATCTTTGCGGAAGTCAAGGAGTTTTTATTTTTAAGTCATTCTCACACTTATTATTGTGATATAGTTTACTGGCCCATGCAATAAAGCTGGTGGAATTTGCTAAGGTCATCCTGTCAGTAAAGACCTCTTCGGATAACTTTGAATGTCACCTAACCCTACTTGTAGCAAGAAAGCCATGGAGACACAGCGTGAATAAAATGGAATCTATATTCTTATGCAAAATTGATTTTCACTGAGTTTCCAATTGTGCCTGAAAATAATGCATGCTATTTAAAGGGAGTTTGCAACATTTCAGGAATGCCAAATACTGGTAAACAGTTTAGAACCACGTGTGTAAAGAGGCAATTAATGGCAGAGTAATGAAAACCAGGTTCTCTGGGTTATTTTTCCTACAAAGTGATTCCAGGATGATCTTTCCAAAACTCAGAAGAGCATGAGCTGTTCACTCGCCATGCTACAGTTCTGAATGACACCTTACTCCAGAACCCCGCCTCCTGCCCACTGTTCATGGTTAGTTCACTTCCCATGCTACAGTTCTAAGTGATGTCTTACTCCAGAACCCCATATCCTGGTCCCCTTTCTACCATTAGCCAAGGGGCATATGTTCTGACAATGAACTGTATTGTGCCAAGCTGTGATGACCTCCTCCGAGCATGGCTCTGAGATTGAAGAGCACCTCTGTCCCAGAGCCCAGTCAACAGGCCTTGGCCTCACTGTCCCCTCCCATGTTTACTTCCATCTGCAAACGGATTCTCATGGCTCTTGCTGTCACTTGAGGGAAGCATTCCGGACAGAAGCCTCCTTTCACTTCAAGACTCTTTTAATGTATCCAAAACAGTCCTCAAATCATGATCTGTCAGACTCCTGAGAATTCTAGAATTTCAAGACCAACAGAGGCATTGTTTCTACAAAGCAAGTCAAGATGGTGACAGCCACCTTTCTAAGATTCTCTGCCTGTCCTCTGCTGGTCTCAGCACAGCAATCCATATGCTTTGTGTGTCACCCAAACTTGTGATTACTACCAGTTCTATTTGCTCAGATCATTCTCTCCAGAGCAGAGACGGCTCAGATGCCCAGATACATATAGAGGAAGAACTATCTCCCTCAGTAAACTATCTCAGCACGTAGTAATAATAAGCAAGCTCTTTTCCATTGTAAGTCCTTGTGTCTTCTTCTCAGACCCTTAGGTAACCCTGAATTTGTCCTAGTCCCCTGGACATTAAAGTCTGGGGTTTGAGTCAAATCCCGTTATAACTAATTTACAAGTTAGTGTATGGCTTATGTCTTTTGGTTCTGCATTCTGATGTATTGACATCTGGAGTCTTAGGAATTGTGGAGGGACCAACTCTTCTTAGGGTTCGTCTTTCAGAGATCATGAGCAGTGGGTCTTTTAAACACGAGCCAGCACTTCAGTGTCTGAGCCACAACCACTTGCTTTATTGGGCTCTCAATGCTGCCCTTAACCCTTCATGCTAGTTCCCTCAAGGCCAGAAAACAGACAATAAGGTGCCACATCTAAATCCCCTCAAAATAACCTGTCCTGGTTTGCTTTACTGTTACTGTAATTAAACATCGATCAAAAGCAACCAGGGAGACAGTGACGGGTAAGCAGTTTGTCTTTGCATCCTGGCAGGACCCTGCATCTGGTACTTTCCTTGTTTTGTTTGTATTTTTCCCGCTGTGATAAGGGGATGTCCCCCAAATATTTCAAGGAGAATAAAGGTTATTCTAAATCAATGAGTGACTATAGCCCAGGAATATGGATTCTGGCAACACTGAATGACATGTTTCACTGTAGAAGTGGTTACGTGAGTATATAGCCACGGGACAGATTAATAGACACACTCGTCACAATAAAGCACAGGAGAACTCTGCTACATGTTTCAGGTGCTAGCTGGTAACATTCGTAACTTGGAGGTTCGTGGAAGCTAAGGATCTACTGACTAACAGAATCCGAAGGTTTTACCTAATAGTTAGAAGGATATTAGTTCAGATGCAGACGTGATGACAAATGGTTGTTAGTAAGATTTAAAATAGCCCAAGATAAGTTTGGTGTTCAATCTTTAACATTCCAACCACCACAGCCCTGGAAGGCAGCTTGGATCTCAGACATTAACATGGCTTCAGGTTGCAGTGTAGGCTACTCACATCAATATGGCCCTAGAGGCAGCATGGTTCTCTAACATCAGCATGACTTCAGGCTGCAGCATAGACCAGGATATCCACTGTGACCTTCTGTGGTTAACACAGGCCACAAACATCAACAGCATGAACACCAACTCAGACCCCAGCTGCCACAGGACTATGAACCCAGACAGGTCCTCAGCAGCAGCCCAGACCTGAATATCATCATGGCTTTAGGCGGGAACTCAGGCCACCCACATCCACATGGTCCCTAGGGGCAGCATGGCCCACATCAACATGGCTTCAGGTCACAGCATAGGTCATGGCTGTTCACATGGTGTTAGGTAGCAACACAGGCCACAGACATCTAGATAGCCCTTGCTGCATCAGGGCCCCTGACCCACACATGGCCCTCAGCAGCCTCATGGACCACAGTGGGAGGTTGGGGAGGTTTAGTCCAGAAAGTGAATGTTTCTCTTCTTTCTCTGCCTTCCTCATTATGATTCTATGACCACAGATTTTGGGGTTGAGTCTGCATCTGCATAAGTTGTAGGCTGCCGAATACCACCTGCTGACCACACTGGACAACAGACATCTCTCTCACACCTTTCACCACCACCATGTCTCCAGTTCCGCCTCTCTCTCCACACTGAAACACTGCTCCACTCCTCCTTTTCCACATCTCCATCACACATTCATTCCTCAGAGTGGTGCCCACTGGCCCCGAATTCCCGCTGGAGGCCGGAGTAGGGAAGCCTTCACTTTTTGTACTTTTACACCAATGGGATAATATGTGCTTAGGAAATAGAAAGGAGAGAAGAGAGAGGAGAGAGGAGAGAGGAGAGAGGAGAGAGGAGAGAGGAGAGAGGAGAGAGGAGAGAGGAGAGAGGAGAGAGGAGAGAGGAGAGAGGAGAGGGGAGAGGGGAGAGGAGAGAGGAGAGGAGAGAGGAGAGAGGAGAGAG